>NW_027182815.1:1630000-1735000 GCF_041146395.1 Eulemur rufifrons | reverse complement strand
CCACGATCCGGACACTGACCCTGACCCCTACCCTAACCCCAACCGCAACCCCAACCCCAACCCCAACCCCTAACCCTAACCCTAACCCAACACTAACCCTAACCCCAACCCCTAACCCTAACCCTAACCCCTAACCCAACCCCTAACCCAAACCCCAACCCCAACCCTAACCCCAAACCCAACCCACACCCCAACCCTAACCCCAACCACAACCCCAACCCCTAACCCTAACCCTAATCCCTAACCCTAACCCTAACACAACCCTAAACCTAACCCTAACCCCTACCCTGACCCTGACCCTGACCCTAACCCCTGACCCTGACCCTGACCGTGAACCTAACCTCGAACCCGACCCCGACCCTGACCCTGACCCTAACCCCAACCCCAACCCTAACCCTAACCCTACACCTACCCCTACCCCTAACCCTAACCCCTAACCCCAACCCCAAGCCCAACCCCTAACCCTAACCCCTACCCCCTAACCCTAACCCTAACCCTAACCCCTACCCCCTAAACCTAACCCTAACCCTAACCCCTAACCCTATCCCCTACCCCCTAACCCCTAACCCTAACCCTAACCACTAACCCTAACCCCTAACCCTGACCCTGACCCTGACCCTAACCATTAACCCCTAACCCAAACCCTAACCCTTAACCCTAACCCTAACCCCTAACCCTAACCCTAACCCCAACCACAACCCCAATCCTAACCCCTAACCCTAACCCTAACCCCAACCCCAACCCCTAACCCTAACCCTAACCCCTAACCCTAACCCCTAACCCCTAACCCTAACCCCTAGCCCTAGCCCTAACCCTAGCCCTAGCCCTAGCCTTAACACTAACCCTAGCCCTAACCCTAACCCTAACCCCTAACCCTAACCCCTAACCCTAACCCTTAACCCTAACCCTAACCCAAACCCTAACCGAAACCCTAACCCAAACCCAAACCCTAACCCTAGCCCTAAACCTACCCCAACCCTACCCTACCCTACCCTAACCCCAACCCCAACCCCAACCCCTAACCCTCACCCCAACCCCAACCCCTATCCCTAACCCTAAACCCTAACCCTAACCCTAACCCCTAACCCTAACCCCTAACCCTAACCCCTAACCCTGACGCTGACCCTGACCCTAACCCTTAACCCCTAACCCCAACCCTAACCCTAACCCCTAACCCTAACCCTAACCCCAACCCTAACCCCTACCCTAACCCTAACCCTAACTCTTACCCTAACCCTACCCTAACCCTAACCCTAAACCCTAACCCTAACCCCAACCCCTAACCCTAACCCGTAACGCTAACCCCTAACCCTAACCCTAAACCCTAACCCTAACCCCTAACCCTAACGCCTAACCCCAACCCCAACCACAACCCCTAACACTTAACCCTTAACCCTACCCCTAACCCTAACCCTAACCCAACCCAACCCTAACCCTAACCCCAACCCCAACCCCTAACCCTAACCCTAAACCCTAACCCTAACCCTAATTACTATGTTGAGAATTATTTGCCAGTTTTTGCAGCACCTTTCACCATAATTGTGATAAGGTTCATCTCTGTCTCCTTGAAACGAAGAGGGCTTCCATGGAAAAACTATGCTGAGGCCCAGCTCACTTGGTGTGGCCGATACTTGATCCTGGAGCCTGGCAAGAAGCCATTCTTCTAAGTGTCATTGCACCATCCTTTTTCCATTATTTACAAAAGCAGAACACCTTTCACCATTTAGCATAAGGATCAGTCACTGGAGGGTAGGTTTTCGTGTGGGGTTGGGGGGGTGGTGGGAGGCAGACCATCTGTCAGTATGGTGGTTTGTTTATATTATCCCCAGAGAGGAGAAGTGGGCATGTGTGTGGCAGTTGAAAAGTGTGGATCCTGTTTCAGTCTTAGACCCCTCTATACGTGGGCACAGGTAACTGGCTTGTTCCAAGAAGTATGTCACAGAGCTTTTGAAATAAACACTACATTGAGAGTTATTTGCCAGTTTTTGCAGCACCTTTCACGATAATTGTGATAAGGTTCATCTCTCCCTCCTTAAATCCAAGATGGCTGCGACGGAAAAAACTATGGTGAGGCCTAGCTAACTTGGTGTTGCTGATACTTGGTATTGGAGCCTGGCAAGAGACCACTCTTTCAAGTATCATTCCACCATCCTTTCTCCATTATTTTAAAAGGCAGAGCACCTTTCACCAGTGAGCATAAGAATGAGTTGCTGGAGGGGATGTTTTTATGTCGAGTCAGGGGGTGGTGGAGGGGCAGGCCCTCTGTCAGTCTGGTGATTTGTTTTTATTATCCCCAGAGAGGAGAAGTGGGTATGTGTGTGGCAGGTGAAAAGGGCAGATCCTGTTTCAGTCTTAGACTGAACAGGATCCGCAGTTTTCAGCCTGTTCCTTTAAGAATCATTTGATTCATCAGCTGGGACTCTACCAAGGTTCTATAGACCCCTCTATGAGTGCGCCCAGTAAACTGGCTGGTTCCAAGAAGTATACCACAGAGCTTTTGAAATAACTACTACGGTGAGAATTATTTGCCAGTTTTTGCAGCACCTTTCACAATAATTGTGTTAAGATTCGCCTCTGCATCCTTAAACACAAGATGGCTGCCATGGAAAACACTATGCTGAGGCATAGCTCACTTGGTGTTGCCAATACTTGGTACTAGACCCTGGCAAGAAGCCAGTTTTTTAAGTATCATTCCATGATCCTTTCTCCACTATTTTAAATGGCAGAGCACCTTTTGGCAGTTAGCATAAGAATGAGTCGCTGGAAGGGACTTTTATTGTGGGGTCGGGTGGTGTTTGGGGGTCAGGGCATCTTTCAGTCTGGCGGTTTGTTTTTATTAGGCCCAGAGAGGAGAAGTGGGCATGTGTGTGGCAGGTGAAAAGTGCTGATCCTCTTTCAGTCTTAGGGTGAAAGAGGATCAGCAGTTTTCAGCCCGTTTCTTTAAGAATCCTTTGATTCATCACCTGGCAATCTACCATGGTTCTCTGGACCCCTCAATGCGTGGGACCCTTTAACTGGATACTTCCAAGAATTATGCTGCAGAGCTTTTGAAATAACCACTACGTGGAGAATTATTTGCCAGTTTTTGCAGCACCTTTCACCATAATTGTGACAAGGTTCGTCTCTGCCTCCTTAAACCAAGCTGGCTGCCATGGACAAAACCATGCTGAGGCCTACCTCACTTGGTATTGCCTATACTTGGTACTGGAGCCTGGCAAGAAGCCAGTCTTTTAAGTATCATTCCACCAACCTTTTTCCATTGTTTTAAAAGGCAGAGCACCTTTTGCCAGTTAGCAAATGAGTTGCTGGAGGGCACGTTGTTGTGTGGGGTCAGGTGGTGTGTGAGGGGGCAGGCGCTCTGCCAGTCCAGTGTTTTTTTTTCTAATCCTCAGAGAGGAGAAGTTGGCATGTGTGCAGCAGGTGAAAAGTGCGGATCCTGTTTTAGTCTTAGACTGAAACAGGATCCACATTTTCTGCCCGTTCCTTTAAGAATCATTTGACTCTTCTTCCGTGAATCCACCATGGTTCTCTATAACCCTCTATGCGTGGCCCCAGGTAACTAGCTGGTTCCAAGAAGTATGCCATAGAGCTTTTGAAATAACCACTACGTGGAGAATTATTTGCCAGTTTTTGCAGCACCTTTCACCATAATTGTGACAAGGTACTTCTCTGCCTCCTTAATCCCAAGATGGCTGCCAGGGAAAAAACTATGCTGAGGCCTAGCTCACTTGGTGTTGCCGATACTTGGTACGGGAGCGTGGAATAAAACCAGTCTTTCAAGTATCATTCCACCATCCTTTTTCCATTATTTTAAAAGGCATAGCACCGTTTGCCAGTTAGCATAAGAATGAGTCACTGGAGGGGACGTTTTTGTGTGGGGTCGTGTGGTGTGTGTGGGGGGGCAAGCCCTCTGTCAGTCCAGTGGTTTGTTTTTATTATGCCCAGAGAGGAGAAGTGGGCATGTGTGTGGCAGGTGAAAAGTGCGGATCCTGTTTCAGACTTAGACTGAAACAGGATCCGCACTTTTCAGCACGTTCCTTTAAGACTCCTTTGATTCATTCTCAATGATGGTGGAATGGTGGTGACCTCCTGGATTCGTGCTCCTGGAGTGGAAGGCATGGGTCTCCCACTGCCCACAACCCTAGAGGTTCACTTCCCCACAAGAACGGTGGTGTGAATCCATGGAGAATCAGCGTGGGACAGAGAGAGAGAGCAAGAAAAGACTGAGGTGATTAGGGAAATAAATCACCAAAATCTGGAGAGTGCGGGATGGCCAATAGAGAAGGGAGCACGGGACAGCTGTACCCACCTCACCAGAGAGTGGGGTGGGTTCAGCCCCACAGGAA
Organism: Eulemur rufifrons; assembly: GCF_041146395.1. Classification (NCBI taxonomy): domain Eukaryota; kingdom Metazoa; phylum Chordata; class Mammalia; order Primates; family Lemuridae; genus Eulemur; species Eulemur rufifrons. The sequence continues at coordinate 1,730,654 of NW_027182815.1, read as the reverse complement.
AGCATCTTGTTCCCCCTCTGACCTCCACACCCACTCAATTGAGGATCTGCCTGAAGTCGGTGCAGAATCGCCACGGGAGATGTGGGGCTCTGCAGAGAGGAGACATTGGCAGGAGGCATTTTGGACCCTGGAGTGCTGTGCGCAGCTGACGCACCTAGCAACTGTCTCCTATACGCGGGCGGTGGGGCTGCTTTGGTCCCGGCTCTAGCAGATGCCAAACTGCCTCGTATAGGTGGGCGGCTGGATTCTCCCGGTCCCCGGCTCCTCTGGCCTCTGCCGGTCCCTGAGCATTCAACCCCAGTGACAGTGATCTGCAGACGGGCGGCCGCCATTGTCGGGGTCCACAGCCTAAACGCTGAGGAGCGATTGGGTACCGGGCGGCTCCCTGGGCGGCTCCCTTCCCTAGTCCACGGACCCTGACTAGGAGCTCCACCTTTGTGTGAACACTGAGTGGTTCCCCAGTCACGAGAGAGTAGAGCGTGGACCTTGCAGACATTGGGGTGGGGCAGACCATCGCCTGCGGGAACTGCAGTGGCTGGGGCGTTGGGCGAATGAGGGCACCGCTCCACTCTCCCTATCCACTGTCTTTCTCACAGAGAGAGACAGAAGCCACCTCGGGAGAGGAAGAGGGGCAGCCCCCCCAGCGGAGCTAGCAAAATCCTGAACAATATGTGAAGGGCTCCCCCTAGTGACAGAGGAGGCAGCTTACCTGGCACTCACAGTGTGCCCCTATCCAGACTAAAGCTGAAAGAAGGGATCTTAAGGATTCATTCAGATGGGAAGGGCTCAGCGAAGGAACTCTAGGAGTATAAAGAATCAAGCTGAAACCATGCCCTCAAAGAGGATTACTAGTTCTCCACCAATTAACACAAAGCAGATTCCAAATAGCAACATGTCACAGGAAGAATTTCAAACATGGATCATAAATACGCTGAACATTATGCAAGAAAAAATGGATAATCAACACAAAGAAACCACAAAAAAGATCCAGGACTTGGAAGAAAAATTCACCAAAGAAATTGAAATACTGAAGAAAAATCAAACTGAACTCCTGGAAATGAAAAATTTATTCAAGGAGCTACAAAACACAGTGGAAAGTCTCAAGAGCAGGGTAGATCAAACAGAAGAAAGAATCTCAGAGATCGAAGATAACACTTTCCAATTAAATAAGGCAGTCACAGAGTTAAAACAAAGAAACATGAGAAATAATCATAGTCTACAAGAAATGTGGGATTATGTGAAGAAGCCTAACGTGAGAGTTATCGGCATTCCTGAGGGTGAAGAAGACAATAAGCAAGGGTTGAATAAAGTATCTGAAGATATAATTGAGGAAAATTTCCCAGGCCTTGCCAAATCTCTAGATACACAGGTTCAAGAAGCTCAGAGAACCTCTGAGAGATTCATACCAAATAGGAAGACACCACGTCATGTAGTTATCAGACTGACCAAAATATCCACTAACGAGGCCCTTCTTCAATCTGTAAGGAGAAAGAAACAAGTAACATACAAAGGAAAGCCCATCCGAATCACGCCAGATTTCTCAACTGAAACCTTACAAGCAAGAAGAGATTGGAGCCCCATTCTCACTCTTCTGAAACAGAATAATGCCCAGCCTAGAATCCTGTACCCAGATAAGCTCAGTTTTATATATGAAGGTGAAATTAAGACATTCTCAGATAAACAAAAACTCAGAGAATTCACCAAGACAAGAGCAGCTTTCCAAGAAGTATTCAAAACAGAGTTACACGTGGTCCAGCACAAGAAGGACCCTCGAATGTAACACTAATCAAGAGATAAATATGAAAACACAGTTATCATAATGGCTCAAGAGAGAAAACAGATCAATGAAATTCAACCCAACATGAGGAACAGCAATCTGTCTCGCTTATCAGTTCTCTCATTAAATGTGAATGGATTGAATTCCCCACTCAAGAGACATGGACTGGCCCAATGGATAAAAAAGATATAAGCCAAGTATCTGCTGTCTTCAGGAAACTCATCTAACCTGCAAGGATGCATTTAGACTGAAAATAAAAGGGTGGAAATCAATATTCCAAGCAAATGGAACCCAAAAGAAAGCTGGCGTGGCAGTTCTAATCTCCGATAACGTAGTTTTTAAATCAACAAAAGTAAAGAAAGACAAAGATGGTTACTATATACTGGTGAAGGGTACAATTCAACAAGAAGACATAACTATACTTAACATATATGCACCCGATCTAGGTGCACCCAGATTCATAAAGCAAACCCTACTTGATCTGAACCAAATGATAGATAACAACACTTTAGTAGCCAGAGATTTTAACACGCCACTGACAGTTCAAGACAGATCCTCCAAACAAAAAATAAACAAAGAAATATTGGACGTAAATAGAATGCTAGAACAAATGGGCCTGACTGACATCTACAGGACATTCTACCCAAATACCACTGAATATAAGTTCTTCTCATCAGCTCATGGGACATTCTCCAAGATTGACCATATCTTAGGACATAAAGAATGTCTTAAAAAATTTAAAAATATAGAAATAATACCATGCAGCTTCTCGGATCACAGTGGAATAAAAGTAACAATGAACCCTAACAGAAATCCTCATTTCTACTCAAAGTCATGGAAGCTAAATAACCTTCTCCTGAACAATCATTTTATAAATGAAGAAATCAAGTCAGAAATCAAAAGATTCTTTGAATTAAACGACAAAGGAGATACAACTTATCAAAATCTGTGGGACACAGCTAAAGCAGTCCTGAGAGGAAAATTTATTTCCATAAATGCCTATACCAAAAAGACAGAAAACTTACAAATAGACAATCTAATGAATAGACTCAAAGAGCTGGAGAAGAAAGAAGAGACCAAACCCAAACCCAGCAGAAGGAAATTATTAAGATTAAATCAGAACTAAATGAAAAGGACCATAAGGGAGCATAAGGGAGATTAAACCAAACCATAACGGAGATTAATAAAACCAAAAGTTGGTTCTTTGAAAAAATAAACAAAATTGACACACTTCTGGCTAAACTAACCAAGAGCAGAAAAGAAAAATCTCTTATAACCTCGATCAGGAACACGAAAGGAGTAATCACGACTGATGCCACAGAGATACATGATATCATCTATGAATTCTACAAAAATCTTTATGCACACAAATTAGAAAACCTGGAGGAAATGGACAAATTCTTATAAACACACAGCCTTCCCAGGCTCAACCAGGAAGAAATAGAATTCCTGAATAGACCGATATCTAGATCTGAAATTGAAACAGCAATAAAAAACCTTCCCAAAAAGAAAAGCCCTGGACCAGATGGGTTCACACCTGAATTCTACCATACCTACAAAGAAGAACTGGTGCCCATCGTACATAAACTATTCTCCAATATAGAGAAGGATGGGATTCTCCCCAACACTTTTTACCAAGCCAACATAATCCTGATACCAAATCCAGGAAAGGATGCAACTAAAACAGAGAACTATAGACCAATTTCTCTTATGAATATAGATGCAAAAATTCTCAATAAAATTCTAACAAATCGAATCCAAGTGCTTATCAAAAAAATAATCCATCACGACCAAGTGGGCTTCATCCCAGAGATGCAGGGATGGTTTGACATATGGGAATGTAATTCATCACATAAATAGAAGCAAAAATAAAGATCAGATGATCCTCTCAATAGATGCAGAGAAAGCATTTGACAAAATTCAACACCCTTTTATGATAAGAACACTTAACAAAATAGGCATAGATGGGGCCTATATAAAAATGATACAAGCCATATACGACAAACCCTCAGCCAACATCATACTGAATGGGGAAAAACTGAAAGCATTCCCACTTCAAACTGGAACCAGACAAGGCTTACCACTGTCCCCATTACTTTTCTACATAGTATTGGAAGTCCTTGCAAGAGCTATCAGGCAAGAGAGCAGAATCAAGGGAGTTGAAATAGGGACAGAAGAGATCAAACTCTCACTCTTTGCTGATGATATGATGTTATATCTATAAAACCCCAAGGTTTCAACCAAGAGACTCCTGGAATTGATCAATGAATTCAGTAAAGTCTCAGGATACAAAATCAATACACACAAATCAGAGGCATTCATATATGCCAATAACAGTCAAATGGAAAACCAAATTAAGGACTCAATACCCTTCAAAATAGCAACAAAGAAAATAAAATACCTAGGAATTTATTTAACTAAGGAGGTAAAGGACCTCTATAGGGAGAACTATGAAACACTGAGGAAGGAAATTGCAGAACATGTAAATAGGTGGAAAACCATACCATGCTCATGGATCGGTAGAATCAACATTGTTAAAATGTCTATACTGCCCAAAGTTATCTACAGATTCAATGCAATCCTTATTAAATTACCAACATCTTTTTTCACAGACATAGGAAAAATAATTTTACGCTTTGTATGGAACCAGGGAAGACCCCGTTTAGCAAAAGCAATCTTAAACAACAAAAACAAAATGGGAAGTATTAATTTGCCAGACTTCAAACTATACTACAAGGCTGTGGTTCTTAAAACAGCCTGGTACTGGCACAAGTGCAGGGACACAGACCAGTGGAACAGAACAGAAAATCCCAATATAAAACCATCCTCATATAGCCATCTAATCTTTGACAAAGCAGACAAAAACATACTCTTGGGAAAAGATTCCTTATTTAATAAATGGTGCTGGGAAAACTGGATATCCACATGTAGAAGACTAAAACAGGACACATAACTCTCACCCCTCACAAAAATCAAATCACAGTGGTTAACAGACTTAAACCTAAGGTCAGAAACTATTAGAATTCTAGAAGAAAATGTAGGAAAGACTCTTACAGACATTGGCCTAGGCAAAGAATTTATGAAGAAGACCCCTAAAGCAATCACAGCAACAACAAAAATAAATAAATGGGACCTGATCAAATTAAAAAGCTTCTGCACAGCCAAAGAAACAGTCACGAGAGTAAATGGACAACCTACAGAATGGGAAAAAATTTTCGCATACTACACATCAGATAAAGGACTGATAACAAGAATCTATTTAGAACTCAGGAAAATCAGTAAGAAAAAATCAAACAACCCTATCAAAAAGTGGGCAAAGGACATAAATAGAAATTTTTCAAAAGAAGATATAAAAATGGCTAACAAACATATGAAAAAGTGTTCAACATCTCTAATCATCAGGGAAATGCAAATCAAAACCACAATGAGATATCACTTAACTCCAGTGGGAATGGCCTTTATCAAAAAGTCCCAAAACTATACATGTTGGTGTGGGTGTGGGGAGATAGGTACATTCATACACTGCTGGTGGGACTGTAAACTAGTGCAGCCCCTGTGGAAAGCAATGTGGAGATACCTTAAACAGATTCAAGTAGACCTACCATTCGATCCAGCAATTCCATTATTGGACATCTACCCAGAAGAACAAAAGTCATTCTATAAAAAAGACACCTGCACCTGAATGATTATAGCAGCACAATTCACAATCACAAAGATGTGGAAACAACCCAAATGCCCATCAATTCATGAATGGATTAGCAAAATGTGGTATATGTATACCATGGAATATTACTCAGCTATTAGAAATAATGGCGATATGGCATCTCTTTGGTTCTCCTGGAGAGAGCTGGATCCCATTCTATTAAGTGAAGTATCCCAAGAATGGAAAAATAAGCACCACATGTACTCACCAGCAAATTGGTTTCCCTGAGTGCACATTTGGGAACAACACCAATTGGGTATCGGACAGAGGTTGGGGCCGGGTGGAAGGGATGGGTGTATACCTACTTGATGAATGTGATGTGCACTGCCTGGGGAATGGACACCCTTCAAGTTCTAACTGGGGGGGATGGGGTGGGGGAGAGGAGGGGTGCACACCTACATGATGAATGTGATGTGCACTGACTAGGGAATGGACAAAATTGAAGCTCAGAATCGGGGGAAAGGGGAGGCATGGGGAATGTATATAGCCTGATCTTTTGTACCCCCATAATGAGCTAACAAACAAACAAACAAACAAAAAAGAATCGTTTGATTCATCAGCTGGGAATACACCATGGTTCTTTAAAGACCTCTATGCGTGGGCCCAGGTAACTGGCTAGTTCCAAGAAGTATGCCACAGAGCTTTTGAAATAACCACTACGTTGAGAATTATTTGCTAGTTTTTGCACCACCTTTCACCATAATTGTGATAAGGTTCGTCCGTGCCTCCTTCAACCCAAGATGGCTGGGGCGGACAAAACTTTGCTGAGGCCTAGTTCACTTGGTGTTGCCGATAGTTGGTACTGGAGCCTGGCAAGAAGCCATGCTATTAAGAGTCATTCCACCATCCTTTCTCCATCATTTTAAAAGGCAGAACACCTTTTTCCAGTTATCATAAGAATGAGTTGCTGGAGGGGACGTTTTTGAGTGGGGTCGGGTGGTGCGTTGAGGGGAAGGCTCTCTGTCTGTCTGGTGGTTTGTCTTTATTATGCCCAAAGAGGAGAGGTGGGCATGTGTGTGGCAGGTGAAAAGTACGGATCCTGTTTCAGTCTTAGACTGAAACAGGATCCGCACTTTTCAGCCAGTTCCTTTACGAATCCTTTGATTCATCAGCTGGGAATCCACCATGGCTGTCGAGACCCCTCTATGTGTGGGCCCAGGTAACTGGCTAGTTCCAAGATGTATGCCGTAGAGCTTTTGAAATAACCACTACGTTGAGAATTGTTTGCCAGTTTTTGCAGCACCTTTGACCATAATTGTGATAAGGTTCATCTGTGCCTCCTTAAACCCAAGCAGGCTGCCACGGACAAAACTATGCTGAGGCCTAGCTCCCTTGGTGTACTGATACATTTTACTGGAGCCTGGCAAGAAGCCATTTTTTTTAAGTACAATTCCACCGTCTTTTCTCCATTATTTTAAAAGGCAGTGCACCTTTAGCCAGTTAGCATAAAGATGAGTCACTGGAGCGGCTTTTTGTGTGGGGTTGGGTGTGTGTGGGAGGGCAGGCCCTCTGTCAGTCCGGTGGTTTGTTTTTATTATTCCCAGAGAGGAGAAGCGGGCATGTATGTGGCAGGTGAAAACTTTGGATCCTGTTTCAGTCTGAAACAGTATCTCCGCTTTTGAGCCTGTTCCTTTTGGAATCCTTTAATTCATCAGTTGGGAATCCACCATGGTTCTCTAGACCTCCCTGAGCGTGGGCCCAGGTAACTGGCTAGTTCCAAGAAGTATGCCGCAGAGCTTTGGAAATAACCACTACATTGAGTATTATTTGCCAGTTTTTGCAGCAACTTTCACAATGATTGTGAAAAGGTTAGGCAGTGCATCCTGAAACCCAAGCTGGCTTCCACAGAAAAAACTACGGTTAGGCCAATCTCCCTTGGAGTTGCCGATAATTGGTACTGGTCCGTGGCAAGAAGCCATTCCTTTAAGTATCATTCCACCTTCCTTTCACAACTATTTTAAAAGGCAGAGCACCTATGGCCATTTAGCTTAAGGATGAGTCGCTGGAGGAAACGTTTTTGTGTGGGGTGGGAGAGGCAGAGCCAGGCCCTCTGTCAGTCCAGTGGTTTGTTTTTATTATCCCCGGAGAGGAGAAGTGGACATGTGTGTGGCAAGTGAAAAGTGTGGATCCTGTTTCAGTCTTAGACTGATACAGGATCGGCACTTTTCATCCTGTTCCTTTAAGAATCCTTTGCTTCATCAGCTGGGAATCCACCATAGTTCTCTACACCCCACTATGTGTGGGCCCACTTAACAGGCTAGTTCAAAGAAGTATGCCACAGAGCATTTGAAATAACCACTACCATGGAAATTATTTGCCAGCTTTTCCAGCACTTTTACCATAATTTTGATAAGGTTCATTTGTGCTTCCTTAAACCCTAGATGGCTTCCATGGACAAACCTATACTGAGGGTTCTCTCGCTTGGTGTTGCCAATACTTGGTACGGGAGTCTGACAAGAATCCAGTCTTTTAATTATCATTGCACCATCCTTTCTCCCTTATATTAAAAGGTGAGCAACTTTCGGCAGTTAGCATAAGGATGAGTCAACGGAGGGGATGTTTTTGGGTGGGATCGGGGTGGTTTGGGGGACAGTCCCTCTGTCAGTCTGGTTGTTTGTGTTTATTATGCCCAGACAGGGAAGTGGATATATTTGTGGCAGGTGAAATGTGCGGATCCTGTTTCAGTTAGACTGAAACAGTATCCGCACTTTTCAGCTGGTTCCATTAAAAATCCTTTGATTCATCAGCTGGGAATCCACCATGGTTCCTTAGAACCCTCCATACATGGGCCCATGAACTGGCCTGTACCAAGATGTATGCTGCACAGCTTTTGAGATAAACACTACGTGTAGAATTATTTGCCAGTTTCTGCAGCACATATCACCATAATTGTGATAAGGATCGTCTGTGCCTCCTTAAACACAAGATGGCTGCCACGGAGAAAACTATGCTGAGGCCTAGGTCACTTGGATTTCACGACACTTGTTACTGGAGGCTGGAAGGAGGCCATTCTTTTAAGTATCATTCCACCATACTTTCCCCATTATTTTAAAATGCACGGAAACCTTTGCAAGTTAGCATAATAATTAGTAGCTGGAGGGGACATTTTTATTTGTGGGGTCGGTGTGGGTGGGGGGCGCAGGCCCTCTGTCAGTTCGCTGGATTGTTTTTATTTTCCCCAGACCGGAGAAGTGGGCATGTGTGTGGCAGGTGAAAAGTTCGGATCCCGTTTCTGTCTTAGACTGAAACAGAAACCGCACTTTTCACCCCGTTCCATTAAGAATCCCTTGCTTCATCAGCTGGGAATCCACCATGGGCCTCTAGACTGCTCTATGCGTGGGCCCAGTTAACTGGCTAGTTCAAAGAATTATGCCGCAGAGCTTTTCAAGTAACCACTACCATGAGAATTACTTGACCGCTTTTGCAGCACCTTTCACCATAATTGTGATAAGGTTCATCTGTGCCTCCTTAAACCCAAGATGGCTGCCAGGGACAAACGTGTGCTGAGGCCTAGGTGACTTGCTGTTGCGAATACTTGGTATGGGAGTCTGGCAATAAGCCAGTCTTTTAGGTATAATTCCACCATTCTATCTCCATTATTTTAAAAGGCAGAGGACGTATTGCCAGATAGCATAAGGATCAGTCGCTGGAGGGCACGATTTTGTGTGGGGTGGTGGGGGGCGGGGGCAGGCCATCTGTCAATCCGATGGGTTGTTTTTGTTATCCCTAGAGAGGAGAAGTGGGCATGTGTGTTGCAGGCAAAAAGTCAGAATCCTGTTTCAGTCAGGATCTGCAATTTTCAGCCTGTTCCTTTAAGAATCCTTAGATTCATCACCTTGGAATCCACCATGGTTCTCTAGACCCCTCTATGCGTGGGCCCAGGTAACTGGCTTCTTCCAAGAAGTATGCCACAGAGCTTTTGAATTAAACAGTACGTTGAGAATTATTTGCCGGGTTTTCAGCACGTTTCACCATAATTATGATAAAGTTTGTATGTGCCTCCTTAAACCCAACATGGCTGCCACGGGCATAACTATGCTGAGGCGTAGCTGACTTGGTGTTGCCTATTTTTGTTAGTGGAGACTGACAAGAAGCCATTCTTCTAAGTATCACTCCACCGTCCTTTCTCCATTGTTTAAAAATGCAGGGAAATTTTGCAAGTTAGCATAATAATTAGTAGCTGGAGGGGAATTTTTTGGGGGGGGATCTGCGTGGGTGGAAGGGGGGCAGGCCCTTTGTCAGTTCACTGGTTTGTTTTTATTATCCCCAGAGAGGAAAAGTGGGCATGTGTGTGGCAGGTGAAAAGTGTGCGTCCTGTTTCAGTCTTAGACAGACACAGGATCTGCACTTTTCACCCCGTTCCATTAAGAATCCTTTGCTTCATCAGCTGGGAATCCACCATGGTTCTCTAGACCCCTCTTTTAGTGCACACAGAAAACTGCCTGGTTCCAAGAAGTTTTCCTCAGAGCTTTTGAAATAACCACTACTATGGAAATTATTTGCCAGCTTTTCCAGCACTTTTACCATAATTTTGATAAGGTTCATCTGTGCTTCCTAAAACCCTAGATGGCAGCCACGGACAAACCTATGCTGACACCTAGGTCACTTCCTGTTGCCAATAATTGGTATGGGAGTCTGGCAAAAGGCCAGTATTTTAAGTATAATTCCACCATCCTATCTTCATTATTTTAAAACGCAGAGGACCTTTCGCCAGATAGCATAAGGATGAGTCGCTGGAGGGGACCTTTTTGTGTACAGTGTTGGGGGGCGGGGGAGGACATCTGTCAATCCGATTGATTGTTTTTATTATCCCTAGAGAGGAGAAGTGGGCATGTGTGTTGCAGGCAAAAAGTGCATATAGTGTTTCAGTCTCAGACTGAAACAGGATCCGCACTTTTCAGCCTGTTCCTTTAAGAATCCTTTGATTCATCACCTGGGAATCCATCATGGTTCTCTAGACCCCTCTATGCGTGGGCCCAGAAAACTGCCGGGTTCCAAGAAGTATTCCACAGAGCTTTTGAAAAAACCACTACGTTGAGAATTATTTGCCAGGTTTTGCAGCACCTTTCATCATAATTGTCATAAGGTTCGTCTCGAGATGGCTGCCATGGACAAAACTATGCTGAGGCCGAGCTCACTTTGTGTGGCCGATCCTTGGTACTGGAGACTGGAAAGAATACATTCTTTTAAGTATCATTTCACCATCCTTCTCCACTATTTTAAAAGTCAGAGCACCTTTTGGCAGTTAGAATAACAAGGAGTCGCTGGACGGGAAGTTTTTATGTGGGGTCTGGGGGCTGGTGCGGCAAGCCCTCCGCCAGTTCTGTGGTTTCTTTTTATTATCCCCAGAGAGGAGAAGTGGGCATGTGTTTGGCAGGTGAAAAGTGCAGATCCTGTTTCAGAGTATGAAACAGGATCCGCATGTTCATCCTGTTCCTTTAAGAATCCTTTGCTTCATCAGCTGGGAATCCACCATAGTTCTCTATACCGCACTATGCGTGGGCCCAGTTAACTGGCTAGTTCAAAGAAGTATGCCGCAGAGCTTTTGAAATAACCACTACCATGAGAATTATTTAACAGCTTTCGCAGCACCTTTTATTATAATTGTTATAAGGTTCATCTGTGTCTCCTTAAACCCAAGATGGCTGCCATGGACAAACCTATGCTGAGGCCTACGTCACTTGCTGTTGCCAATACTTGGTATGGGAATCTGGCAATAAGCCAGTCTTTTAGGTATAATTCTACCATCCTATCTCCAGTTTTTTAAAAGGCTTATGACCTTTCACCAGATAGCATAAGGACGAGTCGCTGGAGCAGACTATTTTGTGTGGGGTGGTGGGGGCCGGGGGCAGGGCATCTGTAAATCCGATGGGCTGTTTTTGTTATCCCTAGAGATGAGAAGGGCGAATGTGTGTTGCAGGCAAAATGTGCGGATCCTGTTTCACACTTAGACTGAAACAGGATCTGCACTTTTGAGCCTGTTCCTTTAAGAATCCTTTGATTCATCACCTGGGAATCCACCATGGTTCTCTAGACCTCTCTTTGCATGGGCACAGGTAACTGGCTTGTTCCAAGAAGTATGCGACAGAGCTTTTGAATTAACCAGTACTTTTAGAATTGTCAGGTTTTTAGCATGTTTAAACGTAATTGTGATAACGTTTGAATGTGCCTCCTTAAACCCAAGATGGCTGCCACGGATATAAATATGCTGAGGCATAGCTGACTTGTTGATGCCTATTTTTGTTAGTGGAGACTGACAAGAAGACATTCTTCTAAGTATCATCCCAACATCATTTTTCCATTGCGTAAAAATGGAGGGAAATTTTGCAAGTTAGTATTATAATTAGATGTAGGGTACGTATTTTTTTTTTCTTTTTTTGTGGGGTAGGAGTGGATGGGCGTTTCAGGCCCTCTGTGAGTTCGCTGGTTTTCTTTTATTATCCCCAGAGAGGACAAGTGGGCATGTGTTTGGCAGGAGAAAAGGGCGGATTCTGTTTCAGAGAATTAACGATGATCCCCATGGTCATCCCGTTCCTTTAATAATCCTTTACTTCATCAGCTGGAAATCCACCATGGTTCTATATACTCCTCTTTGCGTGGGAAAAGGTAACTGGCTTGTTCCAAGAAGTATGCCGCAGAGCTTTTCAATTAACCGCTACGACGAAAATTATTTGCAGGTGTTCAGCGTTTCACCATAATTGTGTTAACGTTTGTTTGTGCCTCCTGAAACCCAAGAAGGCTGCGACGGACATAACTATGCTGAGGAGTAGCTGACTTGGTGTTGCCTATTTTTGTTAGAGGAGACTAACAAGAAGCCATTCTTCTAAGTATCATCCCACCACCATTTTTCCATTGTTTTAAAATGCAGGGAAATTTTGCAAGTTAGCATTATAATTAGGAGCTGGAGGGTACGGTTATTTTGTGTGTGGTCGATGTGGATGGGGGGGTCAGGCCCTCTGTCAGTTCGCTGGTTAGTTTTTATTATCCCCAGAGAGGAGAAGTGGGCATGTGTTTGGCAGGTGAAAAGGGCGGATACTGTTTCAGAGAATTAACGATGATCTCCATGGTCATCCCGTTCCTTTAATAATCCTTTACTTCATCAGCTGGAAATCCACCATGGTTCTATATACTCCTCTTTGCGTGGGAACAGGTAACTGGCTTGTTCCAAGAAGTATGCCGCACAGCTTTTCAATTAACCAGTACGTTGAAAATTATTTGCAGGTGTTCAGCGTTTCACCATAATTGTGATAACGTTTGTTTTTGCCTCCTGAAACCCAAGAAGGCTGCGACGGACATAACTATGCTGAGGAGTAGCTGACTTGGTGTTGCCTATTTTTGTTAGTGGAGACTGACAAGAATCCATTCTTCTAAGTATCATCTCACCATCATTTTTCCATTGTTTAAAAATGCAGGGAAATTTTGCAAGTTAGCATTATAATTAGTAGCTGGAGGCTACAGTGTTTTTTTTTTTTTTTTTTTTGGTGGGTCGGTGTGGATGTGTTGGTCAGGCCCTCTGTCAGTTCGCTGGTTTGTTTTTATTATCCCCAGAGAGGAGAAGTGGGTATTAGTATGGCAGGTGAAAACTGCGGATCTGTTTCAGAGAATTAAACAGGATCCGCATGGTAATCCCGTTCCTTTAAGAATCCTTTGCTTCATGAGCTGGGAATCCACCATGGTTCTATATACTTCTCTATGCGTGGGCACAGGAAACTGGCATGTTCCAAGAAGTATGCCTCAGAGCTTTTCAATTAAGGAGTATGTTGAAAATCCTTTGCAGGTTTTCAGCGTTTCACCATAATTGTGATAACGTGTGTATGTGTCTCCTGAAACCCAATATGGCTGCCAAGGACATAAGTGTGCTGAGGTGTAGCTGACTTCGTGTTGCCTATTTTTGTTAGTGGAGACTGACAAGAAGCCATTTTTCTAAGTATCATCCCACCATCATTTTTCCATTGTTTAAAAATGCAAGGAAATTTTGCAAGTTAGCATTATAAGTAGTAGATGGAGGGTACTTTTTTTTTTTGTGTGGTCAGTGTGGATGGGTTGGTAAGGCCATCTGTCAATTCACTGGTTTGTTTTTATTATCCCCAGAGAGGAGAAGTGGGCATGGGTTTGTCAGGTGAAAAGTGCGGATTCTATTTCAGAGAATTAAACAGGATCCACATGGTCATCTCATTCCTTTAAGAATCCTTTGCTTCATCAGCTGGGATTCCACCATGTTTCTATATACTCCTCTATGCGTGGCCACAGGTACCCGGCTTATTCCAAGAAGTATGCCGCAGAGGTTTTCAATTAACCACTACGTTGAAAATTATTTGCAGGTGTTCAGCGTTTCACCATAATTGTGATAACGTTTGTTTGTGCCTCCTGAAACCCAAGAAGGCTGCGACGGACATAACTATGCTGAGGAGTAGCTGACTTGGTGTTGCCTATTTTTTTTAGTGGAGACAGACAAGAAGCCATTCTTCTAAGTATCATCCCACCACCATTTTTCCATTGTTTAAAAATGCAGGGAAATTTTGCAAGTTAGCATTATAATTAGTAGCTGGAGGGTACGGTTTTTTTTGTGTGTGTGGTCGATGTGGATGGGGGGGTCAGGCCCTCTGTCAGTTCGCTGGTTAGTTTTTATTATCCCCAGAGAGAAGAAGTGGGCATGTATTTGGCAGGTGAAAAGGGCGGATTCTGTTTCAGAGAATTAACGATGATCCCCATGGTCATCCCGTTCCTTTAATAATCCTTTACTTCATCAGCTGGAAATCCACCATGGATCTATATACTCCTCTTTGTGTGGGAACAGGTAACTGGCTTGTTCCAAGAAGTATGCCGCAGACCTTTTCAATTAACCACTACGTTGAAAATTATTTGCAGGTGTTCAGCGTTTCACCATAATTGTGATAACGTTTGTTTGTGCCTCCTGAAACCCAAGAAGGCTGCGACGGACATAACTATGCTGAGGAGTAGCTGACTTGGTGTTGCCTATTTTTGTTAGTGGAGACTGACAAGAAGCCATTCTTCTAAGTATCATCCCACCACCATTTTTCCATTGTTTTTAAATGCAGCGAAATTTTCCAAGTTAGCATTATAATTAGTAGATGGAGGGTACGGTTTTTTTTGTGTGTGTGTGTGGTCGATGTGGATGGAGGGGTCAGGCCCTCTGTCAGTTCGCTGGTTAGTTTTTATTATCCCTAGAGAGGAGAAGTGGGCATGTGTTTGGTAGGTGAAAAGGGCGGATTCTGTTTCAGAGAATTAACGATGATCCCCATGGTCATCCCGTTCCTTTAATAATCCTTTACTTCATCAGCTGGAAATCCACCATGGTTCTATATACTCCTCTTTGCGTGGTAACAGGTAAGTGGCTTGTTCCAAGAAGTATGCCGCAGAGCTTTTCAATTAACCACTACGTTGAAAATTATTTGCAGGTGTTCAGCGTTTCACCATAATTGTGATAACGTTTGTTTGTGCCTCCTGAAATCCAAGATGGCTGCCACGAAAATAACGATGCTGAGGCGTAGCTGATTTGGTTTTGCCTATTTTTGTTAGTGGAGACTGACAAGAATCCATTCTTCTAAGTATCATCTCACCATCATTTTTCCATTGTTTAAAAATGCAGGAAAATTTTGCAAGTTAGCATTATAATTAGTAGCTGGAGGCTACGGTGTTTTTTTTTTTTTTTTCCTGTGGGGTCGGTGTGGATGTGTTGGTCAGGCCCTCTGTCAGTTCGCTGGTTTGTTTTTATTATCCCCAGAGAGGAGAAGTGGGTATTAGTATGGCAGGTGAAAACTGCGGATCTGTTTCAGAGAATTAAACAGGATCCGCATGGTAAACCCATTCCTTTAAGAATCCTTTGCTTCATGAGCTGGGAATCCTCCATGGTTCTGTATACTTCTCTATGCGTGGGCACAGGAAACTGGCATGTTCCAAGAAGTATGCCGTAGAGCTTTTCACTTAAGCAGTTCGTTGAAAATTATTTGCAGGTTTTCAGTGTTTCACCATAATTCTTATAACGATTGTATGTGTCTCCTGAAACCCAATATGGCTGCCAAGGACATAAGTATGCTGAGGCGTAGCTGACTTCATGTTGCCTATTTTTGTTAGTGGAGACTGACAAGAAGCCATTCTTCTAAGTATCATCCCACCATCATTTTTCCATTGTTTAAAAATGCAGGCAAATTTTACAAGTTAGCATTATAATTAGTAGCTGAAGGGTACTTTTTTTTTTTTTTGTGGGGTCAATGTGGATGGGTTGGTCAGGGCCTCTGTCAATTCACTGGTTTGTTTTTATTATCCCCAGAGAGGAGAAGTGGGCATGTGTTTGGCAGGTGAAAAGTGCGGATTCTGTTTCAGAGAATTAAACAGGATCCGCATGGTCATCTCATTCCTTTAAGAATCCTTTGCTTCATCAGCTGGGATTCCACCATGTTTCTATATACTCCTCTATGCGTGGGCACAGGTACCTGGCTTGTTCCAAGAAGTATGCTGGAGAGTTTTCAAAGTAACCAGTACGTTGAAAATTATTTGCAGGTTTTCAGCGTTTCACCATAATTTTGATAACGTTTGTATGTGCCTCCTGAAACCCAAGAAGGCTGCCACGGACATAACTATGCTGAGGAGTACCTGCCTTGGTGTTTGCATATTTTTGTTCATGGAGACTGACAAGAAGCCATTCTTCTAAGTATCATCCCACCACCATTTTTCCATTGTTTTAAAATGCAGGGAAATTTTGCAAGTTAGCATTATAATTAGTACCTGGAGGGTACGGCTTTTTTTTTTTTGTGTGTGTGTGGTCGATGTGGATGGGGGGGTCAGGCCCTCTGTCAGGTCGCTGGTTAGTTTTTATTATCCCCAGAGAGGAGAAGTGGGCATGTGTTTGGCAGGTGAAAAGGGCGGATTCTGTTTCAGAGAATTAACGATGATCCCCATGGTCATCCCGTTCCTTTAATAATCCTTTACTTCATCAGCTGGAAATCCACCATGTTTCTACATACTCCTCTTTGCGTGGGAACAGGTAACTGGCTTGTTCCAAGAAGTATGCCGCAGAGCTTTTCAATTAACCAGTACGTTGAAAATTATTTGCAGGTGTTCAGCGTTTCACCATAATTGTGATAACGTTTGTTTGTGCCTCCTGAAACCGAAGAAGGCTGCGACGGACATAACTATGCTGAGGCGTAGCTGACTTGGTGTTGCCTATTTTTGTTAGTGGAGACTGACAAGAAGCCATTCTTCTAAGTATCATCCCACCACCATTTTTCCATTGTTTTAAAACGCAGGGAAATTTTGCAAGTTAGCATTATAATTAGTAGCTGGAGTGTACGGTTTTTTTTTTGTGTGTGTGGTCGATGTGGATGGGGGGGTCAGGCCCTCTGTCAGTTCGCTGGTTAGTTTTTATTATCCCCAGAGTGGAGAAGTGGGCATGTGTTTGGCAGGTGAAAAGTTCGGATTCTCTTTCAGAGAATGAAACAGGATCCGCATGCTCATCCCGTTCCTTTAGGAAACTTTTGCTTCATCAGCTGGGAATCCACCATGGTTCTATATACTCCTCTATGTGTTGGCACAGGTAACTGGCTTGTTCCAAGAAGTATGCCGCAGAGCTTTTCAATTAAGCAGTACGTTGAAAATTATTTACAGGTTTTCAGCGTTTCACCATAATTCCTATAACGTTTGTATGTGTCTCCTGAAACCCAATATGGCTGCCAAGGACATAAGTATGCTGAGGCGTAGCTGACTTCGTGTTTCCTATTTTTGTTAGTGGAGACTGACAAGAAGCCATTCTTCTAAGTATCATCCCACCACCATTTTTCCATTGTTTTAAAATGCAGGGAAATTTTGCAAGTCAGCATTATAATTAGTAGCTGGAGGGTACTTTTTTTTTTTTTTTGTGGCTTCAGTGTGGATGGGTTGTTCAGGCCATCTGTCAATTCACTGGTTTGTTTTTATTATCCCCAGAGAGGAGAAGTGGGCATGTGTTTGGCAGGTGAAAAGTGCGGATTCTGTTTCAGAGAATTAAACAGGATCCGCATGGTCATCTCATTCCTTTAAGAATCCTTTGCTTCATCAGCTGGGATTCCACCATGTTTCTATATACTCCTCTATGCGTGGGCACAGGTACCTGGCTTGTTCCAAGAAGTATGCTGGAGAGTTTTCAAATTAACCAGTACGTTGAAAATTATTTGCAGGTTTTCAGCGTTTCACCATAATTTTGATAACGTTTGTATGTGCCTTCTGAAACCCAAAAGGCTGCGACGGACATAACTATGCTGAGGAGTAGCTGACTTGGTGTTGCCTATTTTTGTTAGTGGAGACAGACAAGAAGCCATTCTTCTAAGTATAATCCCACCACCATTTTTCCATTGTTTTAAAATGCAGGGAAATTTTGCAAGTTAGCATTATAATTAGGAGCTGGAGGGTACGGTTTTTTTTTGTGTGTGGTCGATGTGGATGGGGGGGTCAGGCCCTCTGTCAGTTCGCTGGTTAGTTTTTATTATCCCCAGAAAGGAGAAGTGGACATGTGTTTGGCAGGTGAAAAGGGCGGATTCTGTTTCAGAGAATTAACGATGATCCCCATGGTCATCCCGTTCCTTTAATAATCCTTTACTTCATCAGCTGGAAATCCACCATGGTTCTATATACTCCTCTTTGCGTGGGAACAGGTAACTGGCTTGTTCCAAGAAGTATGCCGCAGAGCTTTTCAATTAACCACTACGTTGAAAATTATTTGCAGGTGTTCAGCGTTTCACCATAATTGTGATAACGTTTGTTTGTACCTCCTGAAACCCATGATGGCTGCCACGAACATAACGATGCTGAGGCGTAGCTGATTTGGTTTTGCCTATTTTTGTTAGTGGAGACTGACAAGAATCCATTCTTCTAAGTATCATCTCACCATCATTTTTCCATTGTTTAAAAATGCAGGAAAATTTTGCAAGTTAGCATTCTAATTAGTAGCTGGAGGCTTCGGTGTTTTTTTTTTTTTGTTTTCCTGTGGGATCGGTGTGGATGTGTTGGTCAGGCCCTCTGTCACTTCGCTGGTTTGTTTTTATTATCCCCAGAGAGGAGAAGTGGGCCTGTGTTTGGCAGGTGAAAAGTTCGGATTCTGTTTCAGAGAATGAAACAGGATCCGCATGCTCATCCCGTTCCTTTAGGAAACTTTTGCTTCATCAGCTGGGAATCGACCATGGTTCTATATACTCCTCTATGTGTTGGCACAGGTAACTGGCTTGTTCCAAGAAGTATGCCGCAGAGCTTTTCAATTAAGCAGTACGTGGAAAATTATTTACAGGTTTTCAGCGTTTCACCATAATTCCTATAACGTTTCTATGTGTCTCCTGAAACCCAGTATGGCTGCCAAGGACATAAGTATGCTGAGGCGTAGCTGACTTCGTGTTTCCTATTTTTGTTAGTGGAGACTGACAAGAAGCCATTCTTCTAAGTATCATCCCACCACCATTTTTCCATTGTTTTAAAATGCAGGGAAATTTTGCAAGTTAGCATTATAATTAGTAGCTGGAGGGTACTTTTTGTTTTTTCTTGTGGGGTCAGTGTGGATGGGGGTTCAAGGCCCTCTAGATGTTCGCTGGTTTGTTTTTATTATCCCCAAGGAGGAGAAGTGGGCATGTTGTTGCCAGGTGAAAAGTGCGGATTCTGTTTCAAAGAATTAAACAGGATCTACATGGTCATCCGCTTCCTTTAAGAATCCTTTGCTTCATCCGCTGGGAAACCACCATGGTTCTATATACTCCCGTATGGGTGGGCACAGGTTACTGGCTTGTTCCAAGAAGTATGCCACAGAGCTTTTCAAATAAAAAGTACATTGAAAATTATTTTCAGGTTTTCAGCGTTTCATCATGAATGCGTCAACGTTTGTATGTGCCTTGAAACCCAAGATGGCTGCCACAGACATAACTATGCTGAGGCGTAGCTGACTTGGTGTTGCCGATTTTTGTTAGTGGAGAATGAAAAGAAGCCATTCTTCTAAGTATCATCCCACCACCATTTTTCCATTGTTTTAAAATGCAGGGAAATTTTGCAAGTCAGCATTATAATTAGTAGCTGGAGGCTACGGTGTTTTTTTTTTTTTCCTGTGGGGTCGGTGTGGATGTTTTGGTCAGGCCCTCTGTCAGTTCGCTGGTTAGTTTTTATTATCCCCAGAGAGGAGAAGTGGGCATGTGGTTGGCAGGTGATAAGTTCGGATTCTGTTTCAGAGAATGAAACAGGATCCGCATGCTCATCCCGTTCCTTTAGGAAACTTTTGCTTCATCAGCTGGGAATCCACCATGGTTCTATATACTCCTCTATGTGTGGGCACAGGTAACTGGCTTGTTCCAAGAAGTATGCCACAGAGTTTTCAATTAAGCAGTACGTTGAAAATTATTTGCAGGTTTTCATCGTTTCACCATAATTCTTACAACGTTTGTTTGTGTCTCCTGAAACCCAATATGGCTGCTAAGGACATAAGTATGCTGAGGCGTAGCTGACTTCGTGTTGCTTATTTTTGTTAGTGGAGACTGACAAGAAGCCATTCTTCTAAGTATCATCCCACCATCATTTTTCCATTGTTTAAAAATGCAGGGAAATTTTGCAAGTTATCATTATAATTAGTAGCTGGAGGGTCCTTTTTTTTTTTTTTTGTGGGTTCTGTGTGCATGGGTTGTTCAGGCCATCTGTCAATTCACTGGTTTGTTTTTATTATCCCCAGAGAGGAGAAGTGGGCATGTGTTTGGGAGGTGAAAAGTGCGGATTCTGTTTCAGAGAATTAAACAGGATCCGCATGGTCATCTCATTCCTTTAAGAATCCTATCCTTCATCAGCTGGGATTCCACCATGTTTCTGTATACTCCTCTATGCGTGGGCACAGGTACCTGGCTTGTTCCAAGAAGTATGCTGGAGAGTTTTCAAATTAACCAGTACGTTGAAAATTATTTGCAGGTTTTCAGCGTTTCACCATAATTTTGATAACGTTTGTATGTGCCTTCTGATACCGAAAAGGCTGCGACGGACATAACTATGCTGAGGGGTAGCTGACTTGGTGTTGCCTATTTTTGTTAGTGGAGACTGACAAGAAGCCATTCTTCTAAGTATCATCCCGCCACCATTTTCCATTGTTTTAATATGCAGGGAAATTTTGCAAGTTAGCATTATAATTAGTAGCTGGAGGGTACGGTTTTTTTTGTGTGTGTAGTCGATGTGGCTGGGGGGGTCAGGCCCTCTGTCAGTTCGCTGGTTAGTTTTTTTATCCCCAGAGAGGAGAAGTGGGCATGTGTTTGGCAGGTGAAAAGGGCGGATTCTGTTTCAGAAAATTAACGATGATCCCCATGGTCATCCCGTTCCTTTAATAATCCTTTACTTCATCAGCTGGAAATCCACCATGGTTCTATATACTCCTCTTTGCGTGGAAACAGGTAAGTGGCTTGTTCCAAGAAGTATGCCGCAGAGCTTTTCAATTAACCACTACGTTGAAAATTATTTGCAGGTGTTCAGCGTTTCACCATAATTGTGATAACGTTTGTTTGTGCCTCCTGAAACCCAAGATGGCTGCCACGAACATAACTATGCTGAAGAGTAGCTGACTTGGTGTTGCCTATTTTTGTTAGTGGAGACTGACAAGAATCCATTCTTCTAAGTATCATCTCACCATCATTTTTCCATTGTTTAAAAATGCAGGAAAATTTTGCAAGTTACCATTATAATTAGTAGCTGGAGGCTACGGGGTTTTTTTTTTTTTTCCTGTGGGGTCGGTGTGGATGTGTTGGTCAGGCCCTCTGTCAGTTCGCTGGTTTGTTTTTATTATCCCCAGAGAGGAGAAGTGGGCATGTGTTTGGCAGGTGAAATGTTTTGATTCTGTTTCAGAGAATGAAAAAGATCCGCATGCTCATCGCGTTTCTTTAGGAAACTTTTGCTTCATCAGCTGGGAATCCACCATGGTTCTATATACTCCTCTATGTGTGGGCACAGGTAACTGGCTTGTTCCAAGAAGTATGCCGTAGAGCTTTTCACTTAAGCAGTTCGTTGAAAATTATTTGCAGGTTTTCAGTGTT
Organism: Eulemur rufifrons; assembly: GCF_041146395.1. Classification (NCBI taxonomy): domain Eukaryota; kingdom Metazoa; phylum Chordata; class Mammalia; order Primates; family Lemuridae; genus Eulemur; species Eulemur rufifrons. Next base: position 1,709,143 of record NW_027182815.1, on the reverse strand, counting down.
TCACCATAATTCTTATAACGATTGTATGTGTCTCCTGAAACCCAATATGGCTGCCAAGGACATAAGTATGCTGAGGAGTAGCTGACTTCATGTTGCCTATTTTTGTTAGTGGAGACTGACAAGAAGCCATTCTTCTAAGTATCATCCCACCATCATTTTTCCATTGTTTAAAAATGCAGGCAAATTTTACAAGTTAGCATTATAATTAGTAGCTGAAGGGTACTTTTTTTTTTTTTTGTGGGGTCAATGTGGATGGGTTGGTCAGGGCTTCTGTCAATTCACTGGTTTGTTTTTATTATCCGAGAGAGGAGAAGTGGGTATTAGTATGGCAGGTGAAAACTGGGGATCTGTTTCAGAGAATTAAACAGGATCCGCATGGTAATCCCGTTCCTTTAAGAATCCTTTGCTTCATGAGCTGGGAATCCACCATGGTTCTATATACTTCTCTATGCGTGGGCACAAGAAACTGGCTTGTTCCAAGAAGTATGCCTCAGAGCTTTTCAATTAACCAGTATGTTGAAAATCCTTTGCAGGTTTTCAGCGTTTCACCATAATTGTGATAACGTGTGTATGTGCCTACTGAAACCAAATATGGCTGCTACGGACATAACTATGCTGAGGCGTAGCTGACATGGTGTTGCCTATTTTTGTCAGTGGAGACTGACAAGAAGCCATTCTTCTAAGTATCATCCTACCATCATTTCTCCATTGTTTAAAAATGCAGGGAAATTTTGCAAATTGGCATTATAGTTAGTAGCTGGAGGGTACATTTTTTTGTGGGGTCGGTCAGGATGGGTGTTCAGGCCCTCTGTGAGATCGCTGGTTTGTTTTTATTATCCCCAGAGAAGAGTAGTGGGCATGTGTTTGGCAGGTGAAAAGTGCGGATTCTGTTTCAGAGAATTAAACAGGATCCGCATGGTCATCTCATTCCTTTAAGAATCCTTTGCTTCATCAGCTGGGATTCCACCATGTTTCTATATACTCCTCTATGCGTGGGCACAGGTACCTGGCTTGTTCCAAGAAGTATGCTGGAGAGTTTTCAAATTAACCAGTACGTTGAAAATTATTTGCAGGTTTTCAGCGTTTCACCATAATTTTGATAACGTTTGTATGTGCCTCCTGGAACCCATGAAGGCTGCGACGGACATAACTATGCTGAGGAGTAGCTGACTTGGTGTTGCCTATTTTTGTTAGTGGAGACTGACAAGAAGCCATTCTTCTAAGTATCATCCCACCACCATATTTCCATTGTTTTAAAATGCAGGGAAATTTTGCAAGTTAGCATTATAATTAGTAGCTGGAGGGTACGGTTTTTTTTTGTGTGTGTGTGGTCGATGTGGATGGGGGGGGGTCAGGCCCTCTGACAGTTCGCTGGTTAGTTTTTATTATCCCCAGAGAGGAGAAGTGGGCATGTGTTTGGTAGGTGAAAAGGGCGGATTCTGTTTCAGAGAATTAACGATGATCCCCATGGTCATCCCGTTCCTTTAATAATCCTTTACTTCATCAGCTGGAAATCCACCATGGTTCTATATAGTCCTCTTTGTGTGGGAACAGGTAACTGGCTTGTTCCAACAAGTATGCCGCAGAGCTTATCAATTAACCACTACGTTGAAAATTATTTGCAGGTGTTCAGCGTTTCACCATAATTGTGATAACGTTTGTTTGTGCCTCCTGAAACCCAAGATGGCTGCCACGAACATAACGATGCTGAGGCGTAGCTCTCTTGGTTTTGCCTATTTTTGTTAGTGGAGACTGACAAGAATCCATTCTTCTAAGTATCATCTCACCATCATTTTTCCATTGTTTAAAAATGCAGGAAAATTTTGCAAGTTAGCATTATAATTAGTAGCTGGAGGCTACGGTGTTTTTTTTTTTTTTTTCCTGTGGGGTCGTTGTGGATGTGTTGGTCAGGCCCTCTGTCAGTTCGCTGGTTTGTTTTTTATTATCCCCAGAGAGGAGAAGTGGGTATTAGTAGGGCAGGTGAAAACTGCGGATCTGTTTCAGAGAATTAAACAGGATCCACATGGTAATCCCGTTCCTTTAAGAATCCTTTGCTTCATGAGCTGGGAATCCACCATGGCTCTATATACTTCTCTATGCGTGGGCACAGGAAACTGGCTTGTTCCAAGAAGTATGCCTCAGAGCTTTTCAATTAACCAGTATGTTGAAAATCCTTTGCAGGTTTTCAGCGTTTCACCATAATTGTGATAACGTGTGTATTTGCCTACTGAAACCAAATGTGGCTGCTACGGCATAACTATGCTGAGGCATAGATGACTTGGTGATGCCTATTTTTCTCAGTGGAGACTGACAAGAAGCCATTCTTCTAAGTATCATCCCACCATCATTTCTCCATTGTTTAAAAATGCAGGGAAATTTTGAAAATTGGCATTATAATTAGTAGCTGGAGGGTACTTTTTTTTTTTGTGGGGTCGGTCAAGATGGGTGTTCAGGCCCTCTGTCAGATCGCTGGTTTGTTTTTATTATCCCCAGAGAAGAGTAGTGGGCATGTATTTGGCAGGTGAAAAGTGCGGATTCTGTTTCAGAGAATTAAACAGGATCCGCATGGTCATCTCATTCCTTTAAGAATCCTTTGCTTCATCAGCTTTGATTCCACCATGTTTCTATATACTCCTCCATGCGTGGGCACAGGTACCTGGCTTGTTCCAAGAAGTATGCCGCAGAGCTTTTCAATTAACCACTACGTTGAAAATTATTTGCAGGTTTTCAGCGTTTCACCATAATTTTGATAACGTTTGTATGTGCCTCCTGAAACCCAAGAAGGCTGCGACGGACATAACTATGCTGAGGAGTAGCTGACTTGGTATTGCCTATTTTTGTTAGTGGAGACAGACAAGAAGCCATTTTTCTAAGTATCATCCCACCACCATTTTTCCATTGTTTTAAAATGCAGGGAAATTTTGCAAGTTAGCAATATAATTAGTAGCTGCAGGGTACGGTTTTTTTTTTGTGTGTGGTCGATGTGGATGGGGGGGTCAGGCCCTCTGTCAGTTCGCTGGTTAGTTTTTGTTATCCCCAGAGAGGAGAAGTGGGCATGTGTTTGGCAGGTGAAAAGGGCCGATTCTGTTTCAGAGAATTAACGATGATCCCCATGGTCATCCCGTTCCTTTAATAATCCTTTACTTCATCAGCTGGAAATCCACCATGGTTCTATATACTCCTCTTTGCGTGGGAACAGGTAACTGGCTTGTTCCAAGAAGTATGCCGCAGAGCTTTTCAATTAACCAGTACGTTGAAAATTATTTGCACGTGTTCAGCGTTTCACCATAATTGTGATAACGTTTGTTTGTGCCTCCTGAAACCCAAGGTGGCTGCCACGAACATAACGATGCTGAGGAGTAGCTGATTTGGTTTTGCCTATTTTTATTAGTGGAGACTGACAAGAATCCATTCTTCTAAGTATCATCTCACCCTCATTTTTCCATTGTTTAAAAATGAAGGAAAATTTTGCAAGTTAGCATTATAATTAGTAGCTGGAGGCTACGGTGTTTTTTTTTTTTTCCTGTGGGGTCGGTGTGGATGTGTTGAAACCCACGGGCCCATACCCAGAGTATGATAGAGTGGGTTCCCAGGTACAATCCCAGCCCCCTAAACTCCCCCCGCCCGCCTAATGCAGACCGGGCCCGTGCGCTAAGCATAAACAATACCTTTAACAGATAACCCTAACCCTGAACATAACACCCAACCCTGTTCCTATTTCTCCCCTTAACACGTAAACCTCACCGTGCGGCTAACTTTAACCTCTTATCCTAACGTTAATGCATAACCCATTCTCTGGGAACAACCCCTATCCCATAATTCTAAGCCTATCTCCTAGTCATCACTGGAATACCTAATCCCTAACCCTAATTCTAAACCGCTAACCCTAACCGGAACCCTACCTACAACCCTAACACTGACTGTAACCCTTACTTGTAACCCCAACGCTATGCCTAACAAAAACCCTAACCCTTCACCAAAACCCCTAAGCCTTACGCTAACCCTTAACCCTAATCCTAATCCTAACCATTAAACCTAACCCTAGCTCTTAAAGCTAACCCTAAACCTTGCCCTCACGACTAGACCTAACCCTGGCACTAACCTAACACCTAACCCTAACCAGAACCCCTAAAGCTAACCCTGAACTCTATCCCTAACCCTAGCAGTAATCTTTAACCCTAAACCTAAGCCCAACCCATAACCCTAATCCTATCCTTTTACCCTAAAACTAACCCCTAAACCTAACCCCTATACCTAACCCTAACTCTAACCCCAATCCTAATTCTAACCATACCCCTTCATAAAACACGAACTCCTAACCGCTAACACTAAAACTAACCAAAAACCCTAATCACTAATCCCTAACCCTGACGCTTAACCTTTACCCTAACCGTTAACCCTCACACTAAATCTTAACACTGACCCTAACCTTAACCTTTAACTCTAAGCCTAACCCTTAACCCTACAGTAAGGAAGACCCTTAATGCTAATGGGATCCCTTATCCCTAACCCTAACACTACAGCTAAAATAACCCTAACCTTGGATCCTTAAACCTAACCCCTAACACTTACTTTAACCCCAAACCCTAACCCTAATCCTAAGCATTAAACCTAACCCTATCTCTTAACCCTAATGCTAGCCCTTACCCTAACGCCTAGATCTAATCCTAAATCTAACCTCCTGCCTAATCCTAACCTTAAGCCCTAATGCTAACACTAACCCTGAACACTAAACCTACCCGGAACCGTTAACACTAACCCTATCCGTGCACCTTAACCCTGACCCTAACCATTACCTGCACCCAAGCATTTAACCCTGACCCTAACCCTTATCCTTAATGCTAACCCTAACACTAAACCCTAACCCTAAGCCGAACACTTATCCCTAATCCTATCCCTTAACCCTAACCCTAACCCTAATGCTACCCCCTAAACGTAACCCTAACCGTGACCAGTAAACCTAACCCTAACCTCTAACACAAACCATAGGACATAACTCTAACCCTAAAACTAACCCTAACCCTAACCCTAACCCTAAACCCTAACTCTTAACCTGAACCCTAAGCGTTAACTCTCACGCTAACTTTTAATCCTAACCCTAATCCTAATCTTCAACCCTAAACCTAACACTTAACCCTAACCCTGTACCAAACCCTAACCCCTGATCTTAACCCTAACCTTAAACCTCAACCCTAAACCAAAGTGTAACCGTTAAACCTAAGAGTAACCTTTAACCCTAACCCTTTTCCCTAACCCTAAGCCCTCACCATAACACTAAACTTCATCCTTAACCCTAACCAGAATCCTAACCCTAAATCTAATTCTCAGACTTCTTGCTTTCTTAGAGTTTAGAAAGCCTGCAATCTTCCCATGCCATGAGTGAAAGGAGGCTCCACCACTGTGTCCTGCATGAAACCCACGGGCCCATACCCAGAGTATGATAGAGTGGGTTCCCGGGTACAATCCCAGCCCCCTAAACTGCCCCCGCCCGCCTAATGCAGACAGGGCCCGTGCGCTAAGCATAAACAATGCCTTTAACAGATAACCCTAACCCTGAACATAACACCCAACCCTGTTCCTATTTCTCCCCTTAACACGTAAACCTCACCGTGCGCCTAACTTTAACCTCTTATCCTAACGTTAATGCATAACCCATTTCCTGAGAACAACCCCTATCCCATAATTCTAACCCTGTCTCCTAGTCATCACTGTGACACCTAATCCCTAACCCTAATTCTAAACCGCTAACCCTAACCGTAACCCTACCTACAACCCTAACACTGACAGTAACCCTTACTTCTAACCCCAACGCTATGCCTAACAAACACCCTAACCCTTCACCCAAACCCCTAAGCCTTACGCTAACCCTTAACCCTAATCCTAATCCTAACCATTAAACCTAACCCTAGCTCTTAAAGCTAACCCTAAACCTTACCCTCACGACTAGACCTAACCCTGACACTAACCTAACACCTAACGCTAACCAGAACCCCTAAAGCTAACCCTGAACCCTATCCCTAACCCTAGCAGTAAACTTTAACCCTAAACCTAAGCCCAACCCATAACCCTAATCCTATCCTTTTACCCTAAAACTAACCCCTAAACCTAACCCCTATACCTAACCCTAACTCTAACCCCAATCCTAATTCTAACCATACCCCTTCATAAAACACGAACTTCTAACCTCTAACCCTAACACTAACCAAAAACCCTAATCGCTAATCCCTAACCCTAACGCTTAACCTTTAACCTATCCGTTAACCCTCACCCTAAATCTTAACACTGACCCTAACCTTAACCTTTAACTCTAAGCCTAACCCTTAACCCTACAGTAAGGAAGACCCTTAATGCTAATGGGATCCCTTATCCCTAACCCTAACACTACAGCTAAAAATAACCCTAACCTTGGATCCTTAAACCTAACCCCTAACACTTGCTTTAACCCCAAACCCTAACCCTAACCTAATCATTAAACCTAACCCTATCTCTTAACCCTAACCCTAGCCCTGACCCTAACGCCTAGTTCTAACCCTAAATCTAACCTCCCGCCTAATCCTAACCTTAAGTACTAATGCTAACTCTAACCCTGAACCCTAAACCCACCCGTAACCCTTAACACTAACCCTATCCGTAAACCTTAACCCTGACCCTAACCATTACCCGCACCCAAGCATTTAACCCTGACCCTAACCCTAATCCTTAATGATAACCCTAACACTAAACCCTAACCCTAAGCCCAACACTTAACCCTAATCCTATCCCTTAACCCTAACCCTAATGCTAACCCCTAAACGTAACCCTAACCGTGAACAGTAAACCGAACCCTAACCTCTAACACAAAGCATAGCACATAACTCTAAACCTAAAACTAACCCTAACCCTAACCCTAACCCTAAACCCTAACTCTTAACCTTAACCCTAAGCGTTAACTCTCACGCTAACCTTTAATCCTAACCCTAATCCTAATCTTTAACCCTAAACCTAACACTTAACCCTAACCCTGTACCAAACCCTAACCCCTCATCTTAACCCTAACCTTAAACCTCAACCCTAAACCAAAGTGTAACCGTTAAATCTAAGAGTAACCTTTAACCCTAACCGTAATCCCTAAGCCTAAGCCCTCACCCTAACACTAAACTTCATCCTTAACCCTAACCATAACCCTAACCCTAAATCTAATTCTCAGACTTCTTGCTTTCTTAGAGTTTAGAAAGCCTGCAATCCTCCCACGCCATGCGTGAAAGGAGGCTCTGCCACAGTGTCCTGCATGAAACCCAGAGGCCCATACACTGCGTACGGTAGAGTGGATTCCCAGCGACCATCACAGACACCTAACTTTGCCTCCTAGGGCATACAGGGCCCGTGCCCTAAGCATAAACCCTACCCCTCACCCATAAACCTAACCCACAACATAACACCTAACCCTGATCCTACTGCTCACCTTAACAGGAAAACCTCACCATAACCCTAACTTTAACCCCATATCTTAACGTTAATGCATGACACCCTGAGAACAAGCCTTATACCGTCATTATAACCCTACCTCCTAGCTATAACCGTAACACTTAATCCCTAATTCTTAAGCGCCAACCCTAACCTTAACCCGACCAACAACACTAACACTAACCCTAACCCCTTACCCTAACCCTACGCCTAAAAGTAACCCTAACCGTTGATCCTTCGTCATAACCCCTAACCTTAACCCTAACCCTTAACCCTATTCCCAATCCTAACCATTAAACAGAACCCTAACTCTTAACCCTAACCCTAACCTTTACCCTAATGCCTAGAGATCTAACCCCAACACTGACCTACAGTTAACACTAACCCCAACCCCTAATGCTAACCTTAAACCTGAACCAAGCTCCTAACCCTTAACCCTAACACTATCCCTAACCCCTAAGCCTAACCCCAACTGTTAACCCTCTAACCCTCACCCTGAATCCTAACCCTATCCCTTAACCCTAACCCCTAACCCTAACGCTAACTCCAACCCTAAACCTTACCCTGGCCCCCTAACCCAGACTTAACACCTTACCCCTAACACTAACTCTAACCCTAACCACTAATCCCTAGCACCTAACCCTGACTCAAAACCTAACCCCTAACACGAAAAACCCTAACCCCAACCCCAACCCTAATTCTCACACTACTTCCATTCCCAGAGTCAAGCAAGTCTACAATACATCCATGCCATGTGTGAGATGAGGCTCCGCCTGAGTCCTGCATGTAGGTCCTCTCCCAAGGCCCAGGGAATGATGTTGTGCTTTCGTGGTGACTCCGACCGCACCCCTCTCACCGTAGATTAACCAGGTCCTGTGCCCTTAAACTGACCGCTAAAGCTAAGCCCTACCACCAACGCTAACCCCTGACCCTGAACCTAAGCCCCGAGCCTAAAGCCCAACATTAACTCTAGACCCTTACCCTAAACCTAATCCCTAACCCTAATGCTAACCCCTAAACCCAACCCTAACCGTGAACAGTAAACCTAACCCTAACCCCTAACACAAACCATAGCACATAACTCTAACGCTAAATCTAACCCTAAGCCTAACCGTCAACCCTAACTCTTAACCTTAACCCTAAGCGTTAACTCTCACGCTAACCTTTAATCCTAACCCTAATCCTAATCTTCAACCCTAAACCTAACACTTAACCCTAAACGTCTACCAAACCCTAACCCCTCATCTTAACCCTAACCTTAAACCTCAACCCTAAACCAAAGTGTAACCGTTAAATCTAAGAGTAACCTTTAACCCTAACCGTAATCCCTAAGCCTAAGCCCTCATCCTAACACTAAACTTCATCCTTAACCCTAACCATAATGCTAACCCTAAATCTAATTCTCAGACTTCTTTCTTTCTTAGAGTTTAGAAAGCCTGCCATCCTCCCATGCCATGCGTGAAAGGAGGCTCTACCACTGTGTCCTGCATGAAACCCACGGGCCCATACCCAGAGTGTGATAGAGTGGGTTCCCGGGTACAATTCCAGCCCCCTAAACTCCCCCCGCCCACCCAATGCAGACAGGGCCCGTGCGCTAAGCATAAACAATACCTTTAACAGATAACCCTAACCCTGAACATAACACCCAACCCTGTTCCTATTTCTCCCCTTAACACGTAAACCTCACCGTGAGCCTAACTTTAACCTCTTATCCTAACGTTAATGCATAACCCATTCCCTGAGAACAACCCCTATCCCATAATTCTAACCCTATCTCCTAGTCATCACTGGAACACCTAATCCCTAACCCTAATTCTAAACCGCTAACCCTAACCGGAACCCTACCTACAACCCTAACACTGACAGTAACCCTTACTTCTAACCCCAACGCTATGCCTAACAAAAACCCTAACCCTTCACCCAAACCCCTAAGCCTTACGCTAACCCTTAACCCTAATCCTAATCCTAACCATTAAAGCTAACCCAAGCTCTTAAAGCTAACCCTAAACCTTACCCTCACGACTAGACCTAAGCCTGACACTAACCTAACACCTAACCCTAACCAGAACCCCTAAAGCTAACCCTGAACCCTATCCCTAACCCTAGCAGTAAACTTTAACCCTAAACCTAAGCCCAACCGATAACCCTAATCCTATCCTTTTACCCTAAAACTAACCCCTAAACCTAACCCCTATACCTAACCCTAACTCTAACCCCAATCCTAATTCTAACCATACCCCTTCATAAAACACGAACTCCTAACCTCTAACCCTAACACTAACCAAAAACCCTAATCGCTAATCCCTAACCCTGACGCTTAACCTTTACCCTAACCGTTAACCCTCACCCTAATTCTTAACACTGACCCTAACCTTAAGCTTTAACTCTAAGCCTAACCCTTAACCCTACAGTAAGGAAGACCCTTAATGCTAATGGGATCCCTTTTCCCTAACCCTAACACTACAGCTAAAAATAACCCTAACCTTTGATCCTTAAACCTAACCCCTAACACTTACTTTAACCCCAAACCCTAACCCTAATCCTAAGCATTAAACCTAACCCTATCTCTTAACCCTAACCCTAGCCCTTACCCTAACGCTTAGATCTAACCCTAAATCTAACCTCCTGCCTAATCCTAACCTTAAGCCCTAATGCTAACTCTAACCCTGAACCCTAAACCTACCCATAACCCTTAACACTAACGCTATCCGTAAACCTTAACCCTGACCCTAACCATTAACCGCACCCAAGCATTTAACCCTGACCCTAACCCTAATCCTTAATGATAACGCTAACACTAAACCCTAACCCTAAGCCCAACACTTAACCATAATACTATCCTTTAACCCTTAGCCTAACCCTAACCCCTAACGCTAAACCTAACCCTAACCGCAACCCTAACCCTCAATCTTGAAACTTACCATTAACCCTGACACTAACCCTTAACCCTAACCCTACTCCTAATCCTTATCCATAAGGCTAATACTGAAGCCTAACCCTGTGCCAAACGCTAAACCCAAACCTTAACCCTAACCCTGAATCTTAAACGTAAACCTAACTGTAACTGTTAAACCTAACACTAACATTTAACCCTAACACCTAACCCTAAGACTCCACCCTAACACTAATCTTCATCCCTAAACATTACCAGAATCCTACCCCTAAATCTAATTCTCAGACTTCTTGCTTTCTCAGAGTTTAGAAAGCCTACAATCCTCCCATGCCATGAGTTAAAGGGTGCTCTGCCACTGTGTCCTGCATGAAACCCAGGAATCCACACCCAGCGTTCAATAGAGTGTGTTCCCGGGGACAATCCTATCCCCCTAACCCCCGCCCGCCGCCCAGTGCAGACAGGGCCTGTACGCTAAGTATAAGCACTGCCCCTAACAGATAACCCTCACCCTGAACATAACACCTAACCATGATCCTATTCCTAAACGTAAACCATAAACCTCCCCATAATGCTAACTTATCCCCTTAAATTAACGTTAATGCATAACACCCTGAGAAGAAGCCCTATCCCATAATTCTAATCCTAAACCATAGTCATAACCATAACACCTCATCCCTATTTCTAAAATGAAAACCCTAACTTTCACCCTACCACAACCCTAACCCTAACCCTATCCCCTAACCCTAAGCCCTCACCCTATCACTAATCTTCATCCCTAAACCGTGCCGTAATTTTAACCCTAAATCTAATTCTCAGACTTCTTGTTTTCTCAGAGTTTTTAAAGCCTACAATCCTACTAAGCCATGCATGAAAGCCGGCTCTGCCACAGTGTCCGGCATGAAACCGAGAGGCCCATACACTGCGTGGGATAGAGTGTGTTCTCAGCGACCATCACAGACTCCTAACTTCGCCTCCTAGTGCATACAGGGCCCATGCCCTAAGCATAAACCCTACCCGTCACCCATAACCCTAACCCAGAACATAACACCTAACCCTGATCCTACTGCTCACCTCAACACGTAAACCTCACCGTAACCCTAAGTTCAACCCCTTATCTTAACGTTAATGCATGACACCCTGAGAACAAGCCTATACCGTAATTCTAACCCTAACTCCTAGCCATAACCATAACACCTAATCCCTAATTCTGAAACGCCAACCCTAACCTTAACCCTACCAACACTAACCCTAACCCTAACTCTTAACCATAACACTAACCTTTACCCTAATGCCTAGAGATTTAACCCCAACACTGACCTACAGTTACACTAAAAATACCCTCTAATGCTAACCTTAAACCTGAACCATAAACCTAACCCTTAACCCTAACCCTATCCCTAACCCCCTTACCCTAACTCTAACTGTTAACCCTCACCCTAACCCTCAACCCTGACCCTAACCTTAAACCTTAATCCTAACCATGCGTGAGATGAGCCTCTGCCTTTGTCCTGCATGACAGTTGAAGCCCAACACCCAGGGTACAATGAAGTGGGGACCCAGCCTTGCTCCACATCCACAGTGCCCCGTACGTTAGACAGGGCCCGTGCCCTAACACACACCGTTAAACGTAAGCCCTAACCCTATCACTAAACCAAACCCTTAGTAAGCCCTGAATCTAACTCCTAACAGTAACCCTAATCCCTGACCCTTACTCTTGCCTCTCACCCTAAACCTAAACCCAACCACTAAACATAATCCTAATCTCTAACCCTAACAGTAATCCTAACCCTAATTCTAACCTAAAACCCTAACCCCTAAACCTAATCCTAGTCCCTAACACCTAACCTTACCCTAAACCCAATTCCAATTCTCAGACTTCTTCAATTCAAAAACTTAAAAAAGCCTACAATCCACCAATGTCGTGTCTGAGATGAGGGTCCGCCCCTATGTCCTGCATGACAGGCAGGCTCCAATGCCCAGGGTACTATGGAGTGGGGTCCGGGGGTCTGGAGGCTTGCTAAACTCCAGTTTGGAAGAATTGCTATAGTCATATATAGGGATGCTTACATTTACTGATAGAAAGCAACTATTGGTGTGTGATTTGTAGGCTTGCCTTACTCTAGTTTGGATGAAGAAGCTGAATCATATATAGGAATATTAGCTTTGAGTTAGAGGAAGCATCTATGGGGGGTGCTTTTTTGGCTTGTTAAACTCTGGTTTGGAAGAAGTTCGAGAGTCTTATATAGGAACGATATCATTCATTCAGAGAAAGCAATTATAGGGAGTTGGTTTGTAGGCTTGCTAAGCTCTAGTTTGGAGGAAGGCAAGAGTCATATATAGGAACGCTTCCATTCACATAAAGCGTCTACGGGGGGACGGTTTCTAGGCTTCCTAAACTCTAGCTTGGAAAAAGAGGACAGTTATGTATAGGAACTCTCGGCGGGGGATTTGTAGCATTGCTAAAATCTTAGATTGGAAAAGTTGCGAGAGTCATACATAGGAATGTTAACATTCACTCAATGAAAGCAACTATAAGGGGTGCTTTCCAGGCTGGCTACACTCTAATTTGGAAAAAGTGCGACAGTCATATAGAGGAAGGCTTATATTCACTCAGACAAAGCAATTATGTGTAGGTGTATAGTAGGCATGCTAACTCTAGTTTGGAAAATTTCGAGAGCCATGTATAGGAAAGCTTACAGTAACTTAGAGAAAGCAACGAACGGGGGTGGAGTGTAGGCTTGCTAAACTCTAGTTTGGAGGAAGTGCCATAGTCCTATATAGGAACGCTTAAATTCGTTCAGAGAAAACAGCTGTCGGGGATTGGTTTGTAGACATAACTCAAGTTTGGAAGAAGTGCGAGAGACATATATAGGAATGTTTACATTGACTCAAAGAAAGCAACTATGGGGGAGTGTTATTTTGGCATGCCAGATGCTAGTTAGGAAGAAGTACAAGACTCATATATAGGAACGCTTACATTCACACAGCGAGAGCAACTACGGAGTAGTGTCAGGTAGACATGTTAAAGTCTAGCTTGGGAGAAGTTCCAGAGTCCTATATAGGAAAGGTAACAGCCACTTTGAAAAAGCAAGTCTTGGCGGGTGGTTTGTAGGCCTGCAAAACCCTGTTTTGGTTGAAGTGTGAGAGTCATATATGAGAACGCTTACATTCCCTCAGAGAAAGCAACGATGGGGTTGTTTGTAGGCTTACTAAACTGCAGTTTGGAAGAAGCACGAGAATCACATATAGAAACACATACATTTTGACGCACTGAAAGTAACTATGGGGTGGTGTTTTATAGGCATGCTAAACTCTAGTTTGGACGAAGTTTGAGAATCACATATAAGAAAGCTTACAGTCACTTAGAGAAAGCAAATCTCTGGGTGTGGAATGTAGGCCTGCTAAACTCTATTTTGGTTGAAGTGTGAGAGTCATATATGGGAACGCTTACATTCACTCAGAGAAAACAACGTTTGGGTGGTGGTTTGTAGGGCATACTAAACTGTAGTTTGGAAGAAGTACGAGAGTCCTATATAGGAACACTTACATTCACGCAGAGAAAGCACTTATGGCGTCAGGTTTTGTAGGCATGCTAAACTGCAGTTTGGAAGAAGTTGGAGAACCTTATACAGGAATGATTACCATCACCTAGGGAAAGCAACTCTCGGGAGATGGTTTGTACACATGCTAAACTCTAATTTGGATGAAGTGTGAGAGTCAAACATGGGACCGCTTACATTCCCTCAGAGAAACAACATTGGGCTGGTTTTTGTAGGCATACTAATTAGTTTGGAAGAAGTACGAGAATGATATTTGGGAACGCTTACATTCACCCAGAGAAAGCAACTACGGGGTGGTGTTTTGTAAGCATGCTATAGTTTGGAAGAAGTTCTAAACCTGAACAGTCACTTAGAGAAAGCAACTCTTGGTGGGTGATTTTTAGGTCTGCTAAATTGTATTTTGAAAGAAGTACCAGAGTCATATATACTAATGCTTACATTCATGCAAAGAAAAAACTATGGGGTGATGTTTTGTGGGCATGTTAACCTGTAGTTTGGAAGAAGTTGGAGAGTCTTATTTAGGAAAGCTTACAGTCACCTAGAGAAAGCAACTCTCGGGAGATCCTTTCTTGGCCTGCTAAACTCTACTTTGCATCAATTGTGAGAGTCAAACATGGGAATGCTTTCATTCATTCAGAGAACGCAACGTTTGGGTGGTGGTTTGTAGGCATTCTAAACTGTATTTTGGAGGAAGTACGAGAGTCATATATATGAACGCTTACATTCAGGCATAGACAGCAACTCTGGGGTCGTATTTTGTTGGCATGCTAAACTGTGGTTTGGAAGAAGTTCGAGAGTCTTATATAGGAAAGATTACAGCGACACAGAGAAAACAGCTCTCGGAAGTTTATTGGTAGGCCTGCTAAACTCTAATTTGGATGAAATGTGAGAACGCTTGCATTCATTCACTCAGAGAAAGAAACATTATCGTGATGGTTTGAAGGCATAATAACTGTAGTTGGGAAGAAGTAGGAGAGTCATATATATGAACGGTTACATTCACGCAGAGAAAGCAACTGTGGGGTGGCGCAGGTATGCATGTTAATCTGTAGTTTGGAGGAAGTGCGAGAGTCATATCTGGGGAAAATTACAGTCACTTAGAGAAAGGAACCATTTTGGGCTGGTTTGTAGATCTGCTAAATTCTATTTTGGAAACAGAGTGTGAGTCATATATGGGAACGCTTATGTTCACTCAGAGAAAGCAACCACGGTGTGGTGTTTTGTTGGCATGCTGTAGTTTGAAAGAAGTTGGAGATTCTTATATAGGAAAGTTTACAGTCACCTAGAGAAAGCAACTCACGGGGCGTGGTTTGTAGGCCTGCTAAACTCTAATTTAGATGAAGTGAGAGAGGCATATATATGAACGCTTATATTGATGCAGAGAAAGTAACTATGGGGTGGTGTTTTGTAGGCATGCTAAATTATAATTTGGAAGAAGTTCGAAAGCAGACAGTCACTTAGAGAAAGCAACTCTCGGCGGTTCATTTTTCGGTCTGCTAAATTGTATTTTGAAAGAAGTACCAGAGTCATATATACAAACGCTTACATTCATGCAGAGAAAGCAACTGTGGGGTGGTGTTTTCTAGGCATGCTAAACTCTAGTTTGGACGAAGTTTGAGAATCACATATAAGAAAGCTTAGAGTCACTTAGAGAAAGCAAATCTCTGGTGTGGAATGTAGGCGTGCTAAACTCTATTTTGGTTTCAGAGTGAGAGTCATATATGGGAAGGCTTACATTCACTCAGAGAAAGCTACGATGATGTGGTGGTTTGTAGGCATACTAAACTCTAGTTTGGAAGAAGTAGGAGAATGATATATGGGAACACTTACATTCATGCAGAGAAAGCAATTATGGGGTGGATTTTTTGTAGCCATGCTAATCTCTATTTTGCAAGAAGTTAAAGAGTAATATATAGGAAAACGTACCGTCATTTATAGAAACCAACTTTCGGGGGATGGTTTGTAGGCCTGCAAAACTCTACTTTGGAAGAAGGGGGAGAGTCATATTGGGGACTGCGTACATTCACTCAGAGAAATCAACGATGGGGTTGTGGTTTGTAGGCATACTAAACTCTAGTTTGGAAGAAGTACGAGAATCATATATAGGAACGCTTACATTCATGCAGAGAAAGCAACTATGGAGTGATGTTTGTATGCCTACTAAACTATAGTTTGGGGGATGTTCAAGAGTCATATCTGGGATGCTTACAGTCATTTAGAGAAAGCAACTCTTGGGGGGGTGGTTCGTAGGCCTGCTAAACTCTATTTTCAATGAAGTGTTAGAATCATATACAGGAACGCTTACATTCACTCAGAGAAAGCAACGTTGGGGTGGCCGTTTTTGAGCATACTGAACTCTACTTTGGAAGAGGTACGAGAGACATATACAGGAACGCTTACATTAACACAGAGAAAGCAAATATGGGGTGCTGTAGTGCAGGCATGCTAAACTATAGATTGGAAGAAGTTCGAAAGCTGACAGTCATTTACAGAAAGCAACTCTTGGCGGGTGATTTTTAGGTCTGCTAAATTGTATTTTGAAAGACGTACCAGAGTCATATAGACAAACGCTTACATTCATGCAGAGAAAGAAACTATGGGGTGATGTGTTGTTGGCATGCTAAACTGCAGTTTGGAAGGAGTTCGAGAGTGTTATATAGGATAACTTAGAGTCACCTAGAGAAAGCAACACTCGGGACAGCTTTGCAAGCCTGTAAACACTAATTAGCAGCAATTGTGAGAGTCAAACATGGGAACGCTTACATTCACTCAGAGAACACAACGTTTGGGTGGTGATTTGTAGGCATCATAACTGTAGTTTGGAAGAAGTAGGAGAGTCATATATATGAACGGTTACATTCACGCAGAGAAAGCAACTGATGGGTGGCGTATGTACGCATGTTAATGTATACTTTGGAGGAAGTTCGGGAGTCTTATCTGGGGAAAATTGCAGTCACTTAGAGAAAGCAACCATCGGGGGCCGTTTTGTAGATCTGCTAAATTCTATTTTGGAAGAAGAGAGAAAGTCATATGTGGGAACGCTTATGTTCACTCAGAGAAATCAACGATGGGGCAGTGTTTCGTTGGCATGCTAAACTGTAGTTTGGAAGAAGTTCGCGAGTCTTATATAAGAAAGCTTACAGTCACCTAGAGAAAGTAACTCTCGGCAGATTGTTTCTAAGCATGCTAAACTCTAATTTGCATCAATTGTGAGAGTCAAACATGGGAACGCTTACATTCACTCAGAGAACGCAACGTTTGGGTGGTGGTTTGTAAGCATTCTAAACTGTATTTTGGAGGAAGTAGGAGAGTCATATATACGAATGCTTACATTCACGCAGAGAAAGCAACTCTGGGGTCGTATTTTGTTGGCATGCTAAACTGTGGTTTGGAAGAACTTCGAGAGCCTTATATAGGAAAGATTACAGTGACACAGAGAAAACAACTCTCTGTAGTTTGTTGGTAGGTCTGCTAAACTGTAATTTGGATGAAGTGTGAGAACGCTTGCATTCACTCAGAGAAAGAACTTTGTCGTGGTGGTTTGTAGGAATAACAACTGTAGTTCGAAGAAGTAGGAGAGTCATATATGAACGGTTACATTCACGCAGAGAAAGCAATTGTGGGGTGGTGTATGTAATCATCATAATCTGTAGTTTGGAGGAAGTTCGAGAGTCATATCTGGGGAAAATTAGAGTCACTTAGAGAAAGGAACCATCGGGGGCTGGTGTGTAGGTCTGCTAAATTCTATTTTGGAAAAAGAGTGAGAGTCATATATGGGAACGCTTATGTTCACTCAGAGAAATCAATGATGGGGCGCTGTATTGTTGGCATGCCAAACTGTAGTTTGGAAGAAGTTCGAGAGTCTTATATAGGAAAGTTTACAGTCACCTAGAGAAAGCAACTCACAGGAAGTGGTTTGTAGGCCGCTAAACTCTAATTTGGATGAAGTGAAAGAGGCATACATGGATATGCTTCATTCACTCAGAGAAAGGTAAGTTGGAGTGGCGGTTTTTAGGTATACTAAACTCCAGTTTGGAAGAAGTACGAGAGTCATATATATGAACGCTTATATGGACGCAGAGAAAGCAACTATGGGGTGGTGTTTTGTAGGCATGCTAATATATAATTTGGAAGAAGTTCGAAAGCAGACAGTCACTTAGAGAAAGCAACTCTTGGCGGTGGATTTTTAGGTCTGCTAAATTGTATTTTGAAAGAAGTACCAGTGTCATATAAAGAACGCTTACATTCATGCAGAGAAAGCATCTGTGGGGTGGTGTATTGTAGGCATGCTAAAATCTAGTTTGGACGAAGTTTGAGAATCACATATAAGAAAGCTTAGAGTCACTTAGAGAAAGCAAATCTCTGGTTGTGGAATGTAGGCGTGCTAAACTCTATTGTGGTTTAAGACTGAGCATCATATATGGAAAGGGTTACATTCACTCAGAGAAAGCAACGATGGTGTGGTGGTTTGTAGGCATACTAAACTCTAGTTTGGAAGAAGTAGGAGAATGATATATGGGAACGCTTACATTCATGCAGAGAAAGCAATTATGCGGTGGATTTTTTGCACCCATGCTAATCTCTAGTTTGGAAGAAGTTATATAGGAAAGCGTACACTCATTTATAGAAACCAATTTACGGGGGATGGATGGTAGGCCTGCAAAACTCTACTTTGGAAGAAGGGGGAGAGTCATATTGGGGACCACGTACATTGACTCAGAGAAATCAAGGATGCGGTTGTGTTTTGTAGGCATACTAAACTCTAGTTTGGAAGAAGTACGAGAATCATATATAGGAACGCTTACATTCATGCAGAGAAAGCAACTATGGAGTGATGTTTGTATGCCTACTAAACTATAGTTTGGAGGATGTTCGAGAGTCATATCTGGGAAGCTTACAGTCATTTAGAGAAAGCAACTCTCTGGGGATGGTTCGTAGGCCTGCTAAACTCTATTTTCAATGAAGTGTTAGAATCATATACAGGAACGCTTACATTCACTCAGAGAAAGCAACGTTGGGGTGGTGGTTTGTAGGTATACTAACCTGTAATTTGGAAGAAGCAAAAGAATCACATATAGAACCGCTTACATTCAGGCACTGAAAGCCACTATGGGTTCGTGTTTTTAGGCATGCTAAACTGTAGTTTGGAAGAAGTTCGAAAGCTGTCACTTAGAGAAAGAAACTCTCTGCGTGTGATTTTTAGGTCTGCTAACTTGTGTTTTGAAATAAGTACCAGAATCATAGTTACAAACGGTTACATTCATGCAGAGAAAGAAACTATGGGGTGATGTTTTGTGGGCATGCTAAACTGCCCACAAAACTTCTAAGAAGTTCGAGAGTCTTATATAGGAAAGCTTACAGTCACCTAGAGAAAGCAACTCTCGGGAGATGGTTTCTAAGCCTGCTAAACTAATTTGCACCGATTGTTAAAGTCAAACATGGGAAGGTTTACATCCACTCAGAACGCAACGTTTGGGTTGTGGTTTGTGGCCATAATAACTGTAGTTCGGAAAAAGTAGGAAAGTCATATATATGAACGGTTACATTCACGCAGAGAAAGCAACTGTTGGGTACCGTATGTACGCGTGCTAATCTATAGTTTGGAGGAAATTCGAGAGTCATATCTAGGGAAAATTACAGTCACATAGCTAAATCAACCATCGGGGACTGGTTTGTAGGTCTGCTAAATTCTATTTTGGAAAAAGAGATTCATATAAGGGAATGCTTATGTTCACTCAGAGAAAGCAACGATCCGGTGGTGTATTGTTGGCATGCTAAACTGTAGTTTGGAAGAAGTTCGAGAGTTTTATATAGGAAAGCTTACATTCACCTAGAGAAAGCAACTTTCAGGATGTGGTTTATAGGCCTGGTGAACTCTAATTTGGATCAAGTGTGAGAGTCATACATACGAGTTCCAAAATACAGTTTAGTATGCCTACAAACCACCAGCCCAACATTGCTTTCTCTGAGTGGATATAGGCTTTCCCTTATATGAATCTCGGACTGCTTTCAAAATGCAATTTACCGGACCTACAAAACACCGCCTGAGAGTTGCTTTCTCTCACTATAAGCTTTCCTATATATGACTTTGGAACATAGTTTACCATGCCAACAAAAGGCCACCCCATAGTTTGCGTGAATGTAAGCGTTCCTATGCATCACGCTCGTACTTCTTCCAAAGTATAGTACACCTACAAACCACCTCCCCAACTTTGCTTTTTCTGAGTGAATGTAAGCATTCTTTTATTCTCATACTTCCTCCAAACTCCAGTTTAGTGTGACTAAAAACCACCACCGCAACCCTGCTTTCTCTGAGTGAATGTTAGCGTTCCCGTTTATGATTCACACTTCATCCAAAATAGAATTTAGCAGAACTACAAACCAGCCCCCAAGGGTTGCTTTCTCTATGAGACTGTAAGCTTTCCTATTACTCTTAACTTCTTCGCAACTAGAGATTTGCATGCCTACAAAACACCACCCCATAGTTGCCCTCTCTGCGTGAATGTAAGCACTTGTATATATGACTCTGCTACTTCTTCCAAAATACAGTTTAGTATGCTTACAAACAACCAACCAAACGTTGCATTCTCTGAGAGAATGTTAGCGTTCCCAAGTATGACTGTTCCAAATGATGCAAAGTAGAGTTTAGCAGGCTTACAAACTATCTCTCGAAAGTTGCTTCCTCTAGGGGACTGTAAGGTTTCCTATAAAAGACTGTCGAACTTCTTCGAAACTACATTTCAGCACCCCAACAAAACATCACCACATAGTTTTTCTCAGCATCAATGTAAGAGATTTTATATATGACTCTGGTACTTCTTTCAAAATACAATTTAGCAGACCTCAAAATCAACCACCAAGAGTTGCATACTCTAAGTCACTGTCAGCTTTCGAACTTCTTCCAAATTATATTTTAGCATGCCTACAAAACACCACCCCATAGTTGCTTTCTCTGCATCCATATGAGCGTTCATATATATGACTCTCGTACTTCTTCCAAACTGGAGTTTAGTATACCTAAAAACCGGCACCACAATTTACCTTTCTCTGAGTGAATGAAGCGTATCCATGTATGCCTCTTTCACTTCATCCAAATTAGAGTGTAGTGGCCCACAAACCACCTCCTGTGAGTTGCATTCTCTAGGTGACTGTAAACTTTCCTATATAAGACTCTCGAACTTCTTCCAAACTACAGTTTAGCATGCCAACAATACAGCGCCCCATCATTGATTTCTCTGAGTGAACATAAGCGTTCCCATATATGACTCTCACTCTTCTTCCAAAATAGAATTTAGCAGACCTACACAACACCCGATGGTTCCAATTCTCTACGTGACTCTAATTTTTCCCACATATGACTCTCGAACTTTCTCCAAACTATAGATTATGATGATTACATAGGCCACCCCAAAGTTGCTTTCTCTGCGTGAATGTAACCGTTCATATATGACTCTCCTTCTTTTAAACTACAGCATTTATTCCTACAAACCATCACACAACGTTCTTTCTCTGAGTGAATGCAAGCATTCTCACACTTCATCCAAATTACAGTTTAGCAGACCTACCAACAAACTACAGAGAGTTGTTTTTCTCTGTGTCACTGTAATCTTTCTTATGTAAGGCTCTCGAACTTCTTCCAAACCACAGTTTAGCATGCCAACAAAATACGACCCCAGAGTTGCTTTCTCTGCGTGAATGTAAGCATTCGTATATATGAGTCTCCTACTTCCTCCAAAATACAGTTTAGAATGCTTACAAACCACCACCCAAACGTTGCGTTCTCTGAGTGAATGTAAGCGTTCCCATGTTTGACTCTCACAATTGATGCAAATTAGAATTTAGCATGATTAGAAACAATCTCCCGAGAGTTGCTTTCTCTAGGTGACTGTAATTTTCCCCAGATATGACTCTCGCACTTCCTCCAAACTACAGATTAGCATGCATACATACGCCACCCAACAGTTGCTTTCTCTGCGTGAATGTAACCGTTCATATATATGACTCTCCTACTTCTTCTGAACTACAGTTATTATGCCTACAAACCACCACCCAAACGTTGTGTTCTCTGAGTGAATGTAAGCGTTCCAATGTTTGACTCTCACAATTGCTGCTAGTTAGAGTTTAGCAGGCTTGCAAAGCTCTCCTGAGTGTTGCTTTCTCTAGGTGACTGTAAGCTATCCAAATAACACTCTCGAACTCCTTCCAAACTGCAGTTTAGCATCCCCACAACACATCACCCCATATTTTCTTTCTACGCATGAATGTAAGCGTTTGTATATAAGACTCTGACACGTCTTTCAAAATACAATTTAGCAGACTGAAAAAATCACCCGCCAAGAGTTGCTTTCTCTAAGTGACTGTCAGCTTTCGAACTTCTTCCAATCTATAGTTTAGCATGCCTGCACTACAGCACCCCGTATTTGCTTTCTCTGTGTTAATGTAAGCGTTCGTATTTATGTCTCTCGTACCTCTTCCAAAGTAGAGTTTAGTATGCTCAAAAACGGCCACCCCAACGTTGCTTTCTCTGAGTGAATGTAAGCGTTCCTGTATATGATTTTAACACTTCATTGAAAATAGAGTTTAGCAGGCCTACGAACCACCCCCCGAGAGTTACATCCTCCAAACTATAGTTTAGTAGGCATACAAACATCACTCCATAGTTGCTTTCTCTGCGTGAATGTAACCGTTCATATATATGACTTTCCTACTTCTTCCGAACTACAGTTATTATGGCCACAAACTACAACCCAAACCTTGCGTTCTGAGTGGATGTAAACCTTCTGATATTTGACTTTAACAGTTGGTGCAAATTAGCAGGCTTAGAAACCATCTCCCGAGAGTTGCTCTCTCTAGGTGACTGTAAGCTTTGCTATATAAGATTCTAAACTTCCTCCAAACTATAGTTTAGTAGGCATAAAAACATCACTCCATAGTTGCTTTCTCTGCATGAATGTAAGCGTTCCTATATATGATTCTCGTACTTCCTCCAAACTAGAGTTTAGTATGCCTACAAAACACAAGCCCATCCTTGATTTCTCTGAGTCAATGTACGTGGTCCCCAATATGACTCTCTCACTTCTTCCAAAGTAGAGTTTTGCAGGCCTACCGTCCATCCCCCGAAAGTTGGTTTCTATAAATGACTGTACGCTTTCCTATATAACTTCTTCCAAACTAGAGATTAGCATGGGTACAAAAACCCACCCCATAATTGCTTTCTCTGCATGAATGTAAGCATTCCCAAATATCATTTTCCTACTTCTTCCAAACTAGAGTTTAGTATGCCTACAAACCACCACATCATCGTTGCTTTCTCTGAGTGAATGTAACCCTTTCCATATATGACTCTCAATCTTAAACCAAAATAGAATTTAGCACGCCTACATTCCACAACCAGAAATTTGCTTTCCTTAAGAGACTCTAAGCTTTCTTATATGTGATTCTCAAACTTCGTCCAAACTAGAGTTTAGCACGCCTAGAAAACACCACCCCACAGTTGCTTTCTCTGCATGAATGTAAGCGTCTGTATATATGACACTGGTACTTCTTTCAAAATACAATTTAGCAGACCTAAAAATCTACCGCCAAGAGTTGCTTTCTCTGACTATCTGCTTTCGAACTTCTTCCAAACTATATTTTAGCATGCCAACAAAACACCACCCCATAGTTGCTTTCTCTGCGTCCATATAAGCGTTCATATATATGTCTCTCGTACTTCTTCCAAACTGGAGTTTAGTATACCTAAAAACCGGCACCACAATTTACCTTTCTCTGAGTGAATGAAGCGTATCCATGTATGCCTCTTTCACTTCATCCAAATTAGAGTTTAGCGGCCTACAAACCACTTCCTGTGAGTTGCTTTATCTAGGTGACTGTAAACTTTCCTATATAAGACTCTCGAACTTCTTCCAAACTACAGTTTGGAATGCCAACAATACAGCGCCCCATCATTGATTTCTCTGGGTGAACATAAGCGTTCCCATATATGACTCTCACTCTTTTTCCAAAATAGAATTTAGCAGACCTACACACCAGCCCCCGATGGTTCCTTTCTCTAAGTGACTCTAATTTTCCCCAGATATGACTCTCGAACTTCCTCCAAACTACAGATTATGATGATTACATACACCACCCCACAATTGCTTTCTCTGCGTGAATGTAACCGTTCATATATGACTCTCCTACTTCTTCGAACTACAGTTGTTATTCCTACAAACCACCACGACAAAGTTCTTTCTCTGAGTGAATGCAAGCGTTCTCACACTTCATCCAAATTACAGTTTAGCAGACCTACCAACAAACTACAGAGAGTTGTTTTCTCTGTGTCACTGTAATCTTTCCTATATAAGGCTCTCGAAGTTCTTCCAAACCACAGTTTAGCATGCCAACAAAATACGACCCCAGAGTTGCTTTCTCTGCGTGAATGTAAGCATTCGTATATATGACTCTCCTACTTCCTCCAAAATACAGTTTAGAATGCTTACAAACCACCACCCAAACGTTGCGTTCTCTGAGTGAATGTAAGCGTTCCCATGTTTGACTCTCACAATTGATGCAAATTAGAGTTTAGCATGCTTAGAAACAATCTGCCGAGAGTTACTTTCTCTAGGTGACTGTAAGCTTTCTTATATAAGACTCGCGAACTTCTTCCAAACTACAGTTTAGCATGCCAACGAAACACTGCCCCATCGTTGATTTCTCTGAGTGAACATAAGCGTTCCCACATATGACTTTCTCTCTTCTTCCAAAATAGAATTTAGCAGATCTACAAAACGGCCCCCGATGGTTGCTTTCTCTAAGTGACTGCAATTTTCCCCAGATAAGACTCCCGAACTTCCTCCAAAGTATACATTAACATGCGTACATACGCCACCCATCAGTTGCTTTCTCTGCGTGAATGTAACCGTTCATATATATGACTCTCCTACTTCTTCCAAACTACAGTTATGATGCCTACAAATCACCACCCAAACGTTGTGTTCTCTGAGTGAATGTAAGCGTTCCCATGTTTGACTCTCACAATTGCTGCTAATTAGTGTTTACAGGCTTGCAAAGCTGTCCCGAGTGTTGCTTTCTCTAGGTGACTCTAAGTTATCCTATATAACACTCTCGAACTCCTTCCAAACTGCAGTTTAGCATCCCGACAACACATCACCCCATAGTTTCTTTCTCTGCATGAATGTAAGCGTTTGTCTATATGACTCTGGTACGTCTTTCAAAATACAATTTAGCAGACCTAAAAATCACCCGCCAAGAGTTGCTTTCTGTAAATGACTGTCAGCTTTCAAACTTCTTCCAATCTATAGTTTAGCATGCCTGCACTACAGCACCCCATATTTGCTTTCTCTGTGTTAATGTAAGCGTTCCTGTATATGTCTCTCGTACCTCTTCCAAAGTAGAGTTCAGTATGCTCAAAAACGGCCACCCCAACGTTGCTTTCTCTGAGTGAATGTAAGCGTTCCTGTATATGATTCTAACACTTCATTGAAAATAGAGTTTAGCAGGCCTACGAACCACCCCCCCAAGAGTTGCTTTCTCTAAATGACTGTAAGCATCCCAGATATGACTCTCGTACATCCCCCAAACTATAGTTTAGTAGGCATACAAACATCACTCCATAGTTGCTTTCTCTGCATGAATGTAAGCGTTCCTATATATGATTCTCGTACTTCTTCCAAACTAGAGTTTAGTATGCCTACAAACCACAACCCCATCGTTGATTTCTCTGAGTGAATGTACGCAGTCCCCAATATGACTCTCCCCCTTCTTCCAAAGTAGAGTTTTGCAGGCCTACAAACCATCCCCCGAAAGTTGGTTTCTATAAATGACGGTACGTTTTCCTATATATTACTCTTTAACTTCTTGCAAAATAGAGATTAGCATGGCTACAAAAAATCCACCCCATAATTGCTTTCTCTGCATGAATGTAAGTGTTCCGATATATCATTCTCCTACTTCTTCCAAACTAGAGTTTAGTATGCCTACAAAACACCACATCATCGTAGCTTTCTCTGAGTGAATGTAAGCCTTCCCATATATGACTCTCACTCTGAAACCAAAATAGAGTTTAGCACGCCTACATTCCACACCAGAGATTTGCTTTCTCTAAGTGACTCTAAGCTTTCTTATATGTGATTCTCAAACTTCGTCCAAACTAGAGTTTAGCATGCCTAGAAAACACCACCCCACAGTTGCTTTCTCTGCATGAATGTAAGCGTTTGTATATATGACTCTGGTACTTCTTTCAAAATACAATTTAGCAGACCGAAAAATGAACCGCCGAGAGTTGCTTTCTCTAAGTGACTGTCTGCTTTCGAACTTCTTCCAAATTATGTTTTAGCATGCCTACAAAACACCACCCCATAGTTACTTTCTCTGCATCAATATAAGCGTTCATATATATGCCTCTCTCACTTCATCTAAATTAGAGTTTAGCAGGCCTACAAACCACGCCCCGTGAGTTGCTTTCTCTAGGTGACTGTAAACTTTCCTATATAAGAATCTCCAACTTCTTTCAAACTACAGCATGCCAACAAAACACCACACCGTGGTTGCTTTCTCTGAGTGAACATAAGCGTTCCCATATATGACTCACACTCTGTTTCCAAAATAGAATTTAGCAGATCTACAAACCAGCCCAAAATGGTTCCTTTCTCTAAGTGACTGTAATTTTCCCCAGATATGACTCTCGCACTTCCTCCAAACTACAGATTAACATGCATACCTGCGCCACCCCACAGTTGCTTTCTCTGCGTGAATGTAACCGTTCATATATATGACTCTCCTACTTCTTCCCAACTACAGTTATTATGCCTTCAAACCATCACGATAATGTTTCTTTCTCTGAGTGAATGAATGCAAGCGTTCTCACATTTCATCCAAATTAGAGTTTAGCAGGCCTACCAATAAACTTCCGAGAGTTGTTTTCTCTGTGTCACTGTAATCTTTCCTATATAAGACGCTCGAACTTCTTCCAAACCACAGTTTAGCATGCCAACAATATACGACCCCAGAGTGGCTTTCTCTGCCTGAATGTAAGCGTTCATATATATGACTCTCGTACTTCCTCCAAAATACAGTTTAGAATGCCTACAAACCACCACCCAAACGTTGCGTTCTCTGAATGAATGAAAGCATTCCCATGTTTGACTCTCACAATTGATGCAAAGTAGAGTTTAGCAGGCCAAGAAAGGATCTCCCGAGAGTTGCTTTCTCTAGGTGACTGTAAGCTTTCCTAAATAAGACTCTCCAACTTCTTCCAAACTACAGGTTAACATGCCCACAAAACATCACCCCATAGTTTTTTCTTTGCATGAATGTAAGCATTAGTATATATGACTCTGGTACTTCTTTCAAAATACAATTTAGCAGACCTAAATATCACCCACCAAGAGTTGCTTTCTCTAAGTGACTGTTCAGGTTTAGAACTTCTTCCAAACTATAGCATGCTTACAAAACACCACCCCGTAGTTGCTTTCTCTGGGTGAATGTAAACGTTCCCAAATATCATTCTCATACTTCTTCCAAACTATTTAGTATGCCTACAAAAACCAGCCCAATGTTGTTTCTCTGAGGGAATGTAAGCGGTCCCATGTTTGACTCTCACACTTCATCCAAATTAGAGTTTAGCATGTGTACAAACAATCTCCCGAGAGTTGCTTTCCCTAGGTGATGGTAATCATTCCTGTATAAGGTTCTCCAACTTCTTCCAAACTGCAGTTTAGCATGCCTACAAAACCTGACGCTATAAGTGCTTTCTCTCCGTGAATGTAAGTGTTCCTATATAGGACTCTCGTACTTCTTCCAAACTACAGTTTAGTATGCCCTACAAACCACCACCCAAACGTTGTTTTCTCTGAGTGAATGTAAGCGTTCCCATATATGACTCTCACACTTCAACCAAAATAGAGTTTAGCAGGCCTACATTCCACACCCAGAGAGTTGTTTTCTCTACGTGACTGTAAACTTTCCTATATATGACTCTCAAACTTCGTCCAAACTGGAGTTTTGCAAGCCTACAAAACACCACCCCATAGTTGTTTTCGGTGCCGGAATGTAAGCGGCTCTACATGTGATTCTCTTGCTTCTTCCAAATTACAGGTTAGTATGCCTAGGAACCACAACCACGACGTTGCTTTCACTGAGTTCCCATATATTATTCTAACACTTCATTGAAAATAGAGTTTAGCAGGCCTACGAAACACCCCCCGAGAGTTGCTTTCTCTAAGTGACTGTAAGCTTCCCAGATATGACCCTCGAACTTCCTCCAAACTATATTTTAGTAGGCATACAAACATCACTCCATAGTTGCTTTCTCTGCGTGAAGGTAAGCGTTCCTATATACGATTCTCGTACTTCTTCCAAACTAGAGTTGACTATGCCTACAAATCACAATCCCATCGTTGATTTCTCTGAGTGAATGCACGCGGTCCCCAATATGACTCTCCCCCTTCTTCCAAACTGGAGTTTTGCAGGTGTACAAAACATCCCCCGAGAGTTGGTTTCTATGACTGTAACCTTTCCTATATATTACTCCTTAACTTCTTCCAAACTAGAGATTAGCATGGCTACAAAAACGCCACCCCATAATTGCTTTCTCTACGTGAATGTAAGCGTTCCCATATATCATTCTCCCACTTCTTCCAAACTGGAGTTTAGTATGCCTACAAACCACCACGTCGTCGTTGCTTTCTCTGAGGGAATGTAAGCCTTCCCATATATGACTCTCACTCTTAAACCAAAATAGAGTTTAGCAGGCCTACTTTCCACACCCAGAGATTTGCTTTCTCTAAGTGACTGTAAGCTTTCTTATATGTGATTCTCAAACTTCGTCCAAACTAGAGTTTAGCATGCCTATAAAACACCACCCCATAGTTACTTTCAGTGCGTCAAAATGTACGTGTTCCTATATGTGATTCTCGTGCTTCTTCCAAACTGCAGTTTAGTAAGCCTACAAACAACCCCAT
Organism: Eulemur rufifrons; assembly: GCF_041146395.1. Lineage (NCBI taxonomy): Eukaryota > Metazoa > Chordata > Mammalia > Primates > Lemuridae > Eulemur > Eulemur rufifrons. Next base: position 1,680,284 of record NW_027182815.1, on the reverse strand, counting down.
CGTTGCTTTCTCTGAGGGAATGTAAGCGTTCTCATATATGACTCTCACACTTCAACCAAAACAGGGTTTTGCAGGCCTACAAACCACCCGCCAAGACTTGCTTTTTCAAAGTGGCTGTTACCTTTCCTATATAGGACTCTGGAACTTCTCCCAAGCTAGACTTTAACATGTCTACCTGACACTACTCCGTAGTTGCTCTCGGTGTGTGAATGTAAGCGTTCCTATATATGAGTCTTGTACTTCTTCCTAACTAGCATCTGGCATGCCAAAATAACACTCCCCCATAGTTGCTTTCTTTGAGTCAATGTAAACATTCCTATATATGTCTCTCGCACTTCTTCCAAACTTGAGTTATGTCTACAAACCAATCCCCGACAGCTGTTTTCTCTGAACGAATTTAAGCGTTCCTATATAGGACTATGGCACTTCCTCCAAACTAGAGTTTAGCAAGCCTACACTCCACCCCCGTTCGTTGCTTTCTCTAAGTTACTGTAAGCTTTCCTATACATGGCTCTCGAAATTTTCCAAACTAGAGTTAGCATGCCTACTATACACCTACACATAATTGCTTTGTCTGAGTGAATATAAGCCTTCCTCTATATGACTGTCGCACTTTTTCCAAATTAGAGTGTAGCCAGCCTGGAAAGCACCCCTTATAGTTGCTTTCATTGAGTGAATGTTAACATTCCTATGTATGACTCTCGCAACTTTTCCAATCTAAGATTTTAGCAATGCTACAAATCCCCCGCCGAGAGTTCCTATACATAACTGTCCTCTTTTTCCAAGCTAGAGTTTAGGAAGCCTAGAAACCGTCCCCCCGTAGACGCTTTATGTGAATGGAAGCGTTCCTATATATGACTCTCGCCTTCCTCCAAACTAGAGCTTAGCAAGCCTACAAACCAACTCCCTATAATTGCTTTCTCTGAATGAATGATATCGTTCCTATATAAGACTCTTGAACTTCTTCCAAACCAGAGTTTAACAAGCCAAAAAAGCACCCCCCATAGATGCTTCCTCTAACTCAAAGCTAATATTCCTATATATGATTCAGCTTCTTCATCCAAACTAGAGTAAGGCAAGCCTACAAATCACACACCAATAGTTGCTTTCTATCAGTAAATGTAAGCATCCCTATATATGACTATAGCAATTCTTCCAAACTGGAGTTTAGCAAGCCTCCAGACCCCCGGACCCCACTCCATAGTACCCTGGGCATTGGCGCCTGCCTGTCATGCAGGACATAGGGGCGGACCCTCATCTCAGACACGGCATTGGTGGATTGTAGGCTTTTTTAAGTTTTTGAATTGAAGAAGTCTGAGAATTGGAATTGGGTTTAGGGTAAGGTTAGGTGTTAGGGACTAGGATTAGGTTTAGGGGTTAGGGTTTTAGGTTAGAATTAGGGTTAGGATTACTGTTAGGGTTAGAGATTAGGATTATGTTTAGTGGTTGGGTTTAGGTTTACGGTGAGAGGCAAGAGTAAGGGTCAGGGATTAGGGTTACTGTTAGGAGTTAGATTCAGGGCTTACTAAGGGTTTGGTTTAGAGATAGGGTTAGGGCTTACGTTTAACGGTGTGTGTTAGGGCACGGGCCATGTCTAATGTACGGGGCACTGTGGGTGTGGAGCAAGGCTGGGTCCCCACTTCATCGTACCCTGGGTGTTGGGCTTCAACTGTCATGCAGGACAAAGGCAGAGGCTCATCTCACGCATGGTTAGGATTAAGGTTTAAGTTTAGGGTCAGGGTTGAGGGTTAGGGTGAGGGTTAACAGTTAGAGTTAGGGTAAGGGGGTTAGGGATAGGGTTAGGGTTAAGGGTTAGGTTTATGGTTCAGGTTTAAGGTTAGCATTAGAGGGTAGGGTTTGTGTAACTGTAGATCAGTGTTGGGTTTAGATCTCTAGGCATTAGGGTAAAGGTTAGGGTTAGGGTTAAGAGTTAGGGTTATGTTTAAAGGTTAGGATTCGGATTAGGCTTAAGGGTTAAGGTTAAGGTTATGGGTTATGACTAAGGATCAACGGTTAGGGTTATTTTTAGGCGTAGGGTTAGGGTAAGGGGTTAGAGTTAGTGTTAGTGTTGTTGGTCGGGTTAAGGTTAGGGTTGGCGTTTCAGAATTAGGGATTAGGTGTTACGGTTATAGCTAGGAGTTAGGGTTAGAATTGCGGTATAGGGCTTGTTCTCAGGGTGTCATGCATTAACGTTAAGATAAGGGGTTAAAGTTAGGGTTACGGTGAGCTTTACCTGTTAAGGTGAGCAGTAGGATCAGGGTTAGGTGTTATGTTCAGGGTGAGGGTTATTTGTTAGGGGTAGTGTTTATACTTAGCATACGGGCCCTGTCTGCACTGGGAGGTGGGCGGGGTTTAGGGGGATGGAATTGTCCCCGGGAACCCACTCTATCGTACGCTGGGTATGGGCTCCTGGGTTTCATGCAGGACACAGTGGCAGAGCCCCCTTTTACTCATGGCATGGGAGGATTGTAGGCTTTCTAAACTCTGAGAAAGCAAGAAGTCTGAGAATTAGATTTAGGGGTAGGATTATGGTAATGTTTAGGGATGAAGATTAGTGTCAGGGTGGTGTCTTGGGTTAGGGGTTGGGGTTAAAGGTTAGTGTTAGGTTTAACAGTTACAGTTAGGTTCATGGTTAAGTTTCAGGGTTAGGGTTAAGGTTTGGGTTTAGCGTTTGGCACAGGGGAAGACTTCAATGTTAGCTTTATGGTTAAAGATTAGGATTAGTGTTAGTGTGAGGGTTAATGGTAAGGGTCAAGATTAATGGTTCAGGTTGGGGTTAGGCTTCGGTTTACGGTTAGGGGTTAGGGTTAGGCTTAGGGTTAAGGGATAGGATTAGGGTTAAGTGTTGGGCTTAGGGTTAGGGTTTAGTGTTAGGGTTATCGTTAAGGATTAGGGTTAGGGTCAGGGTTAAATGTTTGGGTGCGGGTAATGGTTAGGGTCAGGGTTAAGGTTTACGGATAGGGTTAGTGTTAAGGGTTACGGGTAGGTTTAGGGTTCAGGGTTAGAGTTAGCATTAGGGCTTAAGGTTAGGATTAGGTGGTAGGTTACATTTAGGTTTAGATCTAGGCGTTAGAGTAAGGGTTAAGAGATAGGGTTAGGTTTAATGCTTAGGATTAGGGTTAGGGTTTTGGGTTAAAGTAAGTGTTAGGGGTTAGGTTTAAGGATCAAAGGTTAGGGTTATGTTTAGTTGTAGGGTTAGGGATAAGGGATAAGATTGGCGTAAGTGTTTTCCTTACTTTTATGGTTAAGGGTCACGCTTAGATTAAAGGTTAAGTTTAGTGTTAAGGGTTATGGTGAGGGTTAACGGTTACGGTAAAGGTTAAGCGTTAGTGTTAGGGATTAGCGATTAGAGATTTTGGTAAGTGTTAGGGTTAGGAGTTAGTGTTTTATGAAGGGGTATGGTTAGAATTAGGATTGGGGTTAGTGTTAGGGTTAGGTTTAGGGGTTAGGTTTAGGGTAAAAGGATAGGATTAGGGTTAAGTGTTGGGCCCAGATTTAGGGTTAAAGTTTAGTGTTCGGGTTAATGTTTAGTGTTATGGTCCAGTTTAAGTGTTAGGGTGAGGGTTAACGGTTAGGATTAGGCTTAGAGGTTGGGGATATAGTGAGGGTTCAGTGTTAAGGTTAGGTTTAGGGTTCAGGGTTAGGGTTAGCTTTAGGGGTTAGGGTTAGGGTTAGGTGTTAGGTTAGTGTCAGGGTTAGGTCTAGTCGTGAGGGTAAGGTTTAGGGTTAGCTTTAAGAGCTAGGGTTAGGTTTAATGGTTAGGATTAGGATTAAGGTTAAAGGTTAGGGTAAGGCTTAGGGGTTAGGGTGAAGGGTTAAGGGTTTTTGTTAGGCATAGCGTTGGGGTTAGAAGTAAGGGTTACTGTCAGTGTTAGGGTTGTAGGCAGGGTTACGGTTAGGGTTAGCGGTTTAGAATTAGGGTTAGGGATTAGGTGTTCCAGTGATGACTAGGAGATAGGGTGAGAATTAGTGGATAGGGGTTGTTCTCAGGGAATGTGTTATGCACTAACGTTAGGATAAGAGGTTAAAGTTAGGCTCACGGTAGGTTTTACGTGTTAAGGGGAGAAATAGGAACAGGGTTGGGTGTTATGTTCAGGGTGAGGGATATCTGTTACAGGTATTGTTTATGCTTAGCGCACGGGCCCTGTCTGCATTAGGCGGGGGAGGAGGTTCGGCGGCTGGGATTGTCACCAGGATCCCACTGTATCGTCCTCTGGGTATGGGCCCGTAGGTTTCATGCAGGACACCGTGGTAGAGCCTCCTTTCATGCATGGCATGGGAGGATTGCAGGCTTTCTAAACTCTAAGAAAGCAAGAAGTCTGAGAATTAGATTTAGGGTTAGGATTATGGTTAGGGTTAAGGATGAAGTTTAGTGTTAGGGTGAGGGCTTAGGGTTAGTGATTAGGGTTAGGGTTGAAGGTTACTCTTAGGTTTAACAGTTACAGTTCGGTTTAGGGTTGAGGTTTACGGTTAGGGTTAAGATGAGGGGTTAGGGTTTGGTATAGGGTTAGGGTTAGGTACAGGGTTAGGGTTAAGTGTTAGAATTAGGGTTGAAGATTAGGATTAGGGTTAGGATTAAAGGTTAGCGTGAGAGTTAACGGTTAGGGTTAAGGTTAAGACTTAGTGTTAGGGTTTAGGTTTAGGGTTAAGGGTTAGGGTTAGTTTTAGGGTTCGAGTTATGTGTTAGGGTTTGTGTTAGAGGTTAGGGTTTGGTTTACTGTTCAGGGTTAGGGTTACGTTTAGGGGTTAGTATTAGGGTTAAGGATTAGGTTTAGGGTAAGGGTTTAGAGTTAGTGTTCGTATTTAGGCTCGGGGCTTAGGTTCAGGGTCAGGGGTTAGAGTTGGTGGTAGGGCTTAGATTTAGCGGTCAGTTTAAGGGCACAGGAGCTGTTTAATCTATGGTGAGAGGGGTCTGTTCAGAGTCACCACAAAGCACAACATCATTCCCTGGGCCCTGGGACAAGACCTACATGCAGGACTCAGGCGGAGCCTCATCTCACACATGGCATGGCTGTATTTTAGGCTTGCTTCACTCTGGGAATGGAAGTAGTGTGAGAATTAGGGTTAGGGTTGGGGTTAGGGGTTGCAAGTTAGGGGTTAGGTTTTGACTCAGGGTTAGGTGGTAGGGATTAGTGGTTAGGGTTAGAGTTAGTGTTACGGGTTAAGTGTTAAGTCTGCTTTAGGGGGCCATGGTAAGTTTTAGGTTTGGAGTTAGCGTTAGGGTTAGGGTTTAGGGTTAAGGGATAGGGTTAGGGTTAAGGGTTAGGCTTAGGTTTCGGGTTCAGGTTTAGGGTTAGGGTCAGGGTTAAGGGTTAGGGTGAGGGTGAAGAGTTAGGGTTAGGGTTACGGGATTAGGGATAGGTTTAGGGTTAAGGGTCAGGTGTATGGTTCAGGTTTAAGGTTAGCATTAGGGGGTTAGCGTTAGTGTTACCTGTAGGTCAGTGTTGGGGTTAGATCTCTAGGCATTAGGGTAAAGGTTAGGGTTAGGGTTAATTGTTAGGGTTATGTTTAATGGTTAGGATTGGGATTAGGGTTAAGGGTTAGGGTTAAGGTTAGGGGTTATGACTAAGGATCAACGGTTAGTGTTATTTTTGGGCATAGGTTTAGCATAAGCGGTTAGGGTTAGCATTAGTGTTGTTCGTAGCGTTAAGGTTAGGGTTGGCGTTTCACAATTAGGGATTAGGTGTTATGGTTATGGCTAGGAGTTAGGGTTAGAATTACGGTATAGGGCTTGTTCTAGGGTGTCATGCATTTACCTTAAGATTAGGGGTTAAAGTTAGGGTTACGGTGAGCTTTACCTGTTAAGGTGAGCAGTAGGATCAGGGTTAGGTGTTATGTTCTGGGTTAGGGTTATGGGTGAGGGGTAGGGTTTATCCTTAGGGCACGGGCCCTGTATGCACTAGGAGGCGAAGTTAGGGATCTGTGATGGTCGCTGGGAACCCACTCTATCGTACGCAGTGTATGGGCCTCTGGGTTTCATGCAGGACACTGTGGCAGAGCCGGCTTTCATGCATGGCTTAGTAGGATTGTAGGCTTTCAAAACTCTGAGAAAGCAAGGAGTCTGAGAATTAGATTTTGGGTTAGGATTACGGCACGGTTTAGGGATGAAGATTAGTGTTAGGGAGAGGGCTTAGGGTTAGGGGTTAGGGTTAGGTTTAGGGTTGTTGGTAGGGTGAAGGTTAGGGTTGACGTTTTAGAATTAGGGATGAGGTATTACGGTTATGACTATGGTTTAGGATTAGAATTATAGGATAGGGCTTCTTCTCAAGGTGTTATGCATTCACGTTAAGTTAAGGGGCTAAGTTAGGGTTACGGAGAGGTTTATGTTTTAAGCTGAGCAATAGGATCAGGGCTAGGTATTATGTTCAGGGTGAGGGTTATCTGTTAGGGGTAGTGTTTATACTTAGCGTACGGGCTCTGTCTGCACTGGGCGGGGGGCGGGGGTTAGGGGGATGGGATTGTCGCCGAGAACCCACTCTATCGTACGCTGGTTATGGGCTCCTGGGTTTCATGCAGGACACAGTGGCAGAGCCCCCTTTTACTCATGGCATGGGAGGATTGTAGGCTTTCTAAACTCTGAGAAAGCAAGAAGTCTGAGAATTAGATTTAGGGGTAGGATTATGGTAATGTTTAGGGATGAAGATTAGTGTCAGGGTGGGGTCTTAGGTTAGGGGTTGGGGTTAAAAGTTAGTGTTAGGTTTAACAGTTACAGTTAGGTTTACGGTTAAGTTTCAGGGTTAGGGTTAAGGTTTGGGTTTAGCGTTTGGCACAGGGGTAGGCTTCAGTGTTAGCTTTATGGTTAAAGATTAGGATTAGTGTTAGTGTGAGGATTAATGGTAAGGGTCAAGATTAATGGTTCAGGTTGGGGTTAGGCTTAGGTTTAGGGTTAGGTGTTAGGGTTAGGCTTAGGGTTAAGGGATAGGATTAGGGTTAAGTGTTGGGCTTAGGGTTAGTGTTTAGTGTTAGGGTTATCGTTAAGGATTAGGGTTAGGGTCAGGGTTAAATGTTTGGGTGCGGGTAATGGTTAGGGTCAGGGTTAAGGTTTATGGATAGGGTTAGTGTTAAGGGTTACGGGTAGGTTTAGGGTTCAGGGTTAGAATTAGCGTTAGGGCTTAAGGTTAGGATTAGGTGGTAGGTTACATTTAGGGTTAGATCTAGGCGTTAGAGTAAGGATTAAGAGATAGGGTTAGGTTTAATGCTTAGGATTAGGGTTAGGCTTTGGGGTAAAAGTAAGTGTTAGGGAAAAGGTTTAAGTATCAAAGGTTAGGGTTATGTTTAGCTGTAGTGTTAAGGTTAGGGATAAGGGATAAGATTGGCATAAGGGTTTTCCTTACTGTTAGGGTTAAGGGTTACGCTTAGATTAAAGGTTAAGTTTAGGGTCAGTGTTAAGGGTTAGGGTGAGTGTTAACGGTTACGGTAAAGGTTAAGCGTTAGTGTTAGGGATTAGCGATTAGGGTATTTGGTAAGTGTTAGGGTTAGGAGTTAGTGTTTTATGAAAGGTTATGGTTAGAATTAGGATTGGGTTAGTGTTAGGGTTAGGGTTCGGGTAAAAGGATAGGATTAGGGTTAAGTGTTGGGCTCAGGGTTAGGGTTAAATTTTAGTATTAGGGTTAATGTTTAGTGTTATGGTCCACTGTAAGTGTTAGGGTGAGGGTTAACGGTTAGGAATAGGCTTAGAGGTTGGGGATATAGTGAGGGTTCAGTGTTAGGGTTAGGTTTAGGGTTCAGGGTTAGGGTTAGCTTTAGGGGTTACGGTTAGGTGTTAGGTTACTGTCAGGGTTGGGTCTAGTCGTGAGGGTATGGTTTAGGGTTAGCTTTAAGAGCTAGGGTTAGGTTTAATGGTTAAGATTAGGATTAGGTTTAAGGGTTAGGGTAAGGCTTAGGGGTTAGGGTCAAGGGTTAAGGGTTTCTGTTAGGCATAGCGTTGGGATTAGAAGTAAGGGTTACTGTCAGTGTTAGGGTTGTAGGCAGGGTTCTGGTTAGGGTTAGTGGTTTAGAATTAGGGTTAGGGATTAGGTGTTACAGTTTTGACTAGGAGATAGGGTTAGAATTATGGGATAGGGGTTGTTCTCAGGGAATGGGTTATGCATTAACGTTAGGATAAGAGGTTAAAGTTAGGCTCATGGTCAGTTTTACATGTTAAGGGGAGAAATAGGAACAGGGTTAGGTGTTATGTTCAGGGTGAGGGATATCTGTTACATGTATTGTTTATGCTTAGCGCACGGGCTATGTCTGCCTTAGGAAAGGGCGGGGGGAGGTTAGGGGGCTGGGATTGTCACCAGGATCCCACTGTATCGTACTCTGGTTATGGGCCCGTGGGTTTCATGCAGGATACAGTGGTAGAGCCTCCTTTCACGCATGGCATGGGAGGATTGCAGGCTTCCTAAACTCTAAGAAAGCAAGAAGTCTGAGAATTAGATTTAGGGTTAGGATTATGGTTAGGGTTAAGGATAAAGTTTAGTGCTAGGGTGAGGGCTTAGGGTTAGGGATTAGGGTTAGGGTTAAAGGTTACTCTTAGGTTTAATGGTTACAGTTCAGTTTAGGGTTGAGGTTTACAGTTAGGGTTAATATGAGGGGTTAGTGTTTGGTATAGGGTTAGGGTTAGGTACAGGGTTAGGGTTAAATGTTAGGTTTAGGGTTGAAGATTAGGATTAGGGTTAGGATTAAAGGTTAGTGTGAGAGTTAACGGTTAGTGTTAAGGTTAAGAGTTAGGGTTAGGGTTTAGGTTTAGGGTTAAGGGTTAGGTTTAGTTTTAGGGTTAGAGTTATATGTTATGGTTTGTGTTAGAGGTTAGGGTTAGGTTTACTGTTCACGGTTAGGGTTACGTTTAGGGGTTAGCATTAGGGTTAGGGATTAGGTTTAGGGTAAGGGTTTAGAGTTAGTGTTGGGCTTTAGGCTCGCAGCTTAGGTTCAGGGTCAGGGGTTAGGGTTGGTGGTAGGGCTTAGATTTAGCGGTCAGTTTAAGGGCACAGGACCTGGTTAATCTACGGTGAGAGGGGTGCGGTCGGAGTCACCACGAAAGCACAACATCATTCCCTGGGCCCTGGGACAAGACCTACATGCAGGACTCAGGCGGAGCCTCATCTCACACATGGCATGGCTGTATTGTAGGCTTGCTTCACTCTGGGAATGGAAGTAGTGTGAGAATTAGGGTTAGGGTTGGGGTTAGGGGTTTCGAGTTAGGGGTTCGGTTTCGAGTCAGGGTTAAGTGGTAGGGATTAGTGATTAGGGTTAGAGTTAGTGTTACGAGTTATGTGTTAAGTCTGGTTAGGGGGCCAGGGTAAGGTTTAGGTTTGGAGTTAGCGTTAGGGTTAGGCGTTAGGGTTAAGGGATAGGGTTAGTGTTAAGGGTTAGGCTTAGGGTTAGGGTTCAGGTTTAGGGTTAGGGTCAGGGTTAAGGGTTAGGGTCAGGGTTAACAGTTAGGGTTAGGGGGTTAGGGATAGGTTTAGGGTTAAGGGTCAAGGCTATGGTTCAGGTTTAAGGTTAGCATTAGGGGGTTAGCGTTAGTGTTAACTGTAGGTCAGTGTTGGGTTTAGATCTCTAGGCATTAGGGTAAAGGTTAGGGTTAGGGTTAATTGTTAGGGTTATGTTTAATGGTTAGGATTGGGATTAGTGTGAAGAGTTAGGGTTAAGGTTAGGGGTTATGACTAAGGATCAACGGTTAGGGTTATTTTTATGTGTAGGGTTAGCGTAAGGGGTTAGGGTTATTGTTAGTGTTGTTCGGAGGGTTAAGGTTAGGGTTGGCGTTTCACAATTAGGGATTAGGTGTTATGGTTATGGCTAGGAGTTAGGGTTAGAATTACGGTATAGGTCTTGTTCTCAGGGTGTCATGCATTAACGTTATGATAAGGGCTTAAAGTTAGGGTTACGGTGAGCTTTACCTGTTAAGGTGAGCAGTAGGATCAGGGTTAGGTGTTATGTTCTGGGTTAGGGTTATGGGTGAAGGGTAGGGTTTATCCTTAGGGCACGGGCCCTGTATGCACTAGGAGGCGAAGTTAGGGATCTGTGATGATCCCTGGGAACCCATTCTTTAGTACGCAGTGTATGGGCCTCTGGGTTTCATGCAGGACACTGTGGTAGAGCGGGCTTTCAAGCATGGCTTAGTAGGATTGTAGGCTTTCAAAACTCTGAGAATTAGATTTCGGGTTAGGATTACGGCACGGTTTAGGGATGAAGATTAGTGTTAGGGTGAGGGCTTAGGGTTTGGGGTTAGGGTTAGGGGTAGGGTTCATCGTTAGGGTTACGTTTAGGCAGTAGGGTTATGGGTTAGGAATAGGGTAAGGGTTTAATGTTAGTGTTGGGCGTTAGGGTCAGGTCTTAAGTTTAGGGTTAGGGGTTAGTGTTAGAGTTAGTGTTAGGGCTTAGATTTAGAGGTTATTTTAAGGGCACAGGACCTGTGTAATCTATGGTGAGAAGTGTGCGGAATGGGTCATCGCCACACCACACCATCGTACCCTAGGCCTTGGGCCCAGACCTACATGTAGGTCTCAGGCAGAGCCTCTTCTCACGCATGGCATGGTTTTATTGTAGGCTTGGCTAACTCTGAGAATGGAGGAAGTGTGAGAATTATGGTTATGATTAGGGTTAGGTGTTTGGGGTTAGGGGTTAGTGTTCGAGTGAGGGTTAGGGGTTAGGGATTAGGGGTTAGGGTTAATGTTAGCATTAGGGGTTAACGGTTAGGGTTGGGTTAGGGACTAGGGTTAGATTTAGGGTTGGGGTAGGGTTAGGGTTAGGGGTTAGGGTTAGGGTTAAGGGATAGGATTAGGGTTAAGGGTTAAGGCTTAGGGTTAGCATTAAGGGATGGCTTAGGGTTAAGGGTTAGGGTTATGGTCCGAGTTAAGGGTTAGGATGAGGGTTAACAGTTAGGGTTATAAGTTAGGGATAGTGTTAGGATTAAGGTCTAGGGTTAGGGTTAGAGGTAGTTTTACTGCTAAGATTAGGTCTAGGCATTAAGGTAAGGGTTAGTGTTAGGATTAGGTTTAATTGTTAGGATTAGGATCAGAATTAAGGGTTAGGCTTAGGGTTAGGGGATAGGGTTAGGGTTTAGGGTAAACTTTTAAGGTTATGTTTAGGGATAAGGTTAGGGTTAGCGTTTAAGGTTAGGGTTAGTATTAGGGTTGTTTGTAGGGTTAAGGTAATGTTTAGTGGTTAGAATTAGGGTTAGGGATTAGGGGTTACTGTTACGGCTAGGAGTTTGGGTTAGTATTAAGTGATAGGGGTTGTTCTTAGCATAAGTGTTATGCATTAACGTTAGAATAAGTGGTTATAGTTAGGTTTACGGTGAGGTTTATGTGTTAAGGTGAGCAATAGGATCAGGGTTAGAATTATGAGTGAGGGGTAGGGTTTTGCTTAGGGTATGGGCCCTGTCTGCCCTAGGAGTGGGATTGAGGGGGATGCGATTGTCACCAGAAACCCACTCTATCGTATGCAGGGTATGGGCCCATGGGTTTCTTGTAGGACACTCTGGCAGAGCCTGATTTCACGCATGGTAAAGGAGGATTGTAAGCTTTCCAATCTCTAAGAAAGTAAGAAGTCTGAGAATTAGATTTAGGGTTAGGATTATCGTTATGGTTAGGGATGAAGTTTAATCTTAGGGTGAGGGCTTCGGGTAAGGGGATAGGGTTAGTTATAGGGTTAAAAGTTACTGTTAGGTTTAACAGTTACAGTTAGACTTAGGGTTTAGGTTTAGGGTTAGGGTTAAGCTTAGGGGTTACGGTTTGGTACAGGGTTAGGGTTAAGTGTTAGGGTTAGGGTTAAAGATCATGACTAGGGTTAGAGTTAAGGGTTAGTTTGAGTGTTAACAGTTAGGGTTAAGGATAACTTTTCGGGTTAGGGGTTAGGATTAGTGTTCGGGCTGAGATTTAGCGGTTAGTTTAAGGGCACAGGACCTGTTTAATCTATGGTGAGAGTGGTGCACAGGGTCGCTGCGACACGACACCACCATACGCTGGGCCTTGGGCCAAGACCTACATACAGGGCTCAGGTGGAGCCTCTTCTCACGCATGACATGGCTGTATTGTAGGCTTGGTTAACTCTGAGAATGGAAGAAGTGTGAGAAATCGGGTTAGGGCTGGCTGTAGGTGTTTTTAACCCCTAACCCTAACACTAACCCCAAGGTTAAATCTAACCGTAACCCTTACGCCAACCCTAACCCTAACCCTAACCCCTCTCACTGTAGAATAAACAGGTCCTGTGCCCTTAAACTAACCGCTAAATCTAAGCCCTAACATCAACCCTAACCTCTGACCCTAAACCTAAGCCCTGAGCCTAAAGCCCAACACTAACTCTAAACTCTTACCCTAAAGCTAATCCCTAACCCTAATGCTAACCCCTAAACATAACCCTAACTGTGAACCCTAAACCTAACCCTAACCTCGAGCGCTAACCATAGCACTTAACTCTAACACTAAACCTAACATGAACCCTTAATCCTAACACTAACCCTAACCCTAACTCTTAACTTTAACCCTGACTGTTAACCCTCACACTAACCTTTAAACCTAACCTTAGTCGTAATCTTTAACCCTAAACCTAATATTTAACCCTAATCCTGTACCAAACCCTAAACCCTAACCTTAAACCTAACCGTAAACCTTAACCCTGAACCTAACTGTAACGGTTAAAACTAAGAGTAACCTGTAACGCTACCTGTAACCCCTAACTCTAAGCCTTCACCCTAACACTAACCTTGATCCTTAACCCGAACCCTAACCCTAACCCTAAATCTAATTCTCAGTCTTCTTGCTTTCTTAGAGTTTAGAAAGCCTACAATCCTCCCATTCCATGCGTGAAAGGAGGCTCTTCCACTGTGTCCTGAATGAACCGCTGGGGCCCATAACCAGAGTACGATAGAGTGGGTTCCTGGTGACAATCCCAGCCCCCTAACTCCCGCCCCCCGCCTAATGCAGACAAGGCCGGTGTCCTAAGCATAAACTCTACACCTCACCCAAAACTCTAACCCTGAAAATAACGTTTAACCCTGATTCTATTGCTCACCTTAGAATGTAAACCTCACTGTAACCTGAACTTTAACCTCTTATCCTAACGTTAATGCATAACACTTACCCTGAGAATAACCCCTATCCCATAATTCTAACCCTATCTCCTAGTCATAACTGTAACAACTAATTCCTAACCCTAATTCTAAACCACTAACACTAACTGTTACCCTACGTAGTTACTGTTACGGTAACCTACTGTTACCCTAACACTGAACCTAACCCTTACTCCTAACGCCAAAGCTATGGCTAAAAATAATGCTAACCCTTGACCCTTTACCCTAACTCCTAACCCTAATCCTAATCCTAACCACTAAACCCAAACTTAGCTCTTAACCCTAACCCTAAACCTTACCCTGACGCCTAGACCTAACACTAACACTAAACTAACACCTAACCCTAATCATAACCCCTAAAGCTAACCCTAACCCTGAACCCTAAACCTAACCCTAACACTTAATACTAACTATATCCCTAACCCCTAACCCAAACCCTAACCGTTAACCCTCACCCTAACCCTTAAACCGGACCCTAACACTAAATCTTAACCCTAACACTAAATTTTAACCCTAAACCTACGCCCAACCCTTAACCATAATCCTATCCCTTAGCCCTAAACCTAACCCCTAACCCTAAACCTAACACTAACCCCAATCCTAATTCTAACCATAGCCCTTAATACATCACTACGCCTAACCCCTAACCCTAACCCCTAATGCTAACCCTAACACTGAACCCTAAACCTAACCCTATCCCTAACCCTTAAACATAACTCTATCCCTAACCAATAATCCTAAGCCTAATCTTTAACCCTCACCCTAGAGCTTAACTCGAACCGTAACCCTAAGCCTAAACCCCAACCCTAACACTTAACACAAACCCTAAGCCTTAACACTTAACCCCAATCCTATCCTTTAACCCTAACACTAACCCTGATGCCTAATCCTAACCCTAACACTAACCCCAACCATAAATCTAACCCTAGCCCCTAACGCAAAACTAACCCCTAACCCCTAACCCCTAACCCCTAACCCTAACACTAACCCTAAATCCTAGTCCCTAACCACTAAACCTCACTTGAACCCTAACCCCTAACACCAAACCCTTAACCCTAACCATAACCCTATTTCTCACACTACTTCCATTCTCAGAGTTAACCAAGCTTAAAATACAACCATGCAATGTGTGAGTAGAGTTTCTGCATGAGTCCTGCAAGTAGGTCTGGGCCAAAGGCCCAGGATCCGATGGTGTGGTGTCGCATGGAAACATTCTGCACCCTTCTCACCATAGATTACACAGGTCCTGTACCCTTAAACTAACCGCTAAATCAAAGCCCAAACACTGACCCTAACCCCTAACCCTAAACCTAAGCCCTGACCCTAATGCCCAACACTAACACTAAACGCTTACCCTAAACCTAACCCCTAAATGTAACCTTAACCATGAACCCTAAACCTAACCCAAACCCCTAACCCTAACCATAACACTTAACTCTAACCCTAAACCTAACATGAGCACTTAACCCTAACCCTAACCCATAACCCTAACACTTAACCTTAACCCTAACCGTTAACCCTCACACTAAACCTTAACCCTAACCCTAATCCTAATCTTTAACCCTAAACCTAGCACTTAACCCTTACCCTGTACCAAAACCTAACCCCTAATCTTAACCCTAACCGTAAACCTTAAAGCTTAACCCTAAACCTAACTGTAACTGTTAAACCTAACACTAACCTTTAACCCTGACCCTAACCAAAACCCCTAACCCTAAGCCCTCACCATAACAGTAACCTATATTGCTAACCCTAACCCTAATCCTAGCCCTAAATTTAATTCTCAGACTTCTTGCTTTCTCAGAGTTTACAAAGCCTACAATCCTCCCATGCCATGTGTAGAAGGAGGCTCGGCCACTGTGTCCGGCATGAAACCAGGGGGCCCATACCCAGCATATGATAGAATGGCTTCTGGCATCTATCCCAGCCCCCTAAGCCCCCTCCTAGAGCAGGGAGGGCTCGTGATATAAGCATAAACACTACCCCTCACCCATAACCCTAACCCTGAACATCACAGCTCACCCTGATACTATTGCTCACCTTAACACATCAACCTCACCATAACTCTAACTTGAACCCGTTATCCTAACGTTAATGCATAAGACTTACCCTAAGAACAACCCCTATCCCTTAATTCTAACCCTAACTCCTAGCCACAATTATAACACCTAATCCCTAAGGCTAATTCAAAACTGCTAAACATTACCTTACCCCTACAAACAACCCTAACACTAACCCTAACCCTAACCGCTAACCCTAACCGTACACCTAAAAATATCCGTAACACTTGACACTTAACCCTAACCCCTAACCTTAACCCTAACCCTTAACCTTGATCCTAATCCTAACAATTAAACCTAACCCTAACTCTTAAGCCTCACACTAACACGTACCCTAACGCCTAGACCTAACCCTAAGAGTAAACGTAACCCCTAACCCTAACCCTAATCCCTAATGCTAACCCTAACACTGAACCCTAATCCTAAGCCTTAAACCTAACTCTATCCTTAAGCCATAAGCCTAGCCCTAACTGTTAACCCCACACTAACCCTTAACTCGAACTGTAACCCTAACCCTTAAAACTAAACCTAACACTTAACGCTAACCCTAAGCCTTAACGCTTAACCCTTATCCTATCCCTTAACCCTAACCCTAACCCCTAATGCTAACCATAACCCCACCATAAATCTAACCCTAGCCCCTAACCCAACCCTAACCCCTAAACCCTAACCCTATCACTAAACCCAACACCTACTCCCTAACCCCTAATCCTCACTCGAAGCTTAAGCCCTAACCCTAAGCCCTCTCCCTGACTAATCTTCATTCCTAACTCTAACCATAATCCTAACCCTAAATCTAATTCTCAGACTTCTTGCTATCTCAGAGTTTTAAAAGCCTACAATTCTCCAAAGCCATGCGTGAAAGCTGGCTCTACCACAGTGTCCTGCATGAAACCCAGGAGCCCATACTCTGTGTACAATAGAGTGGGTTCCTGGGGACAATCACGGCCCCCTAACTCCCCCTGCTAGTGCTGACAGGGCCTATGCCCTAAGCAAAAACCCTGCACCTCACCCATAACCCTAACCCTGAACATAACACCTAACCCTGATGTTATTGTTCACCTTAACACGTAAACCTCACTGTAACCCTAACTTTAACCCCCTATCCTAATGTTATTGAATAACACTTACCCTAAGAACAAACCCTATCCCTTAATTCTAAGCCTAACTCCTAGCATAACCGTAACACCTAATCCCTAACCTTAATTCTCAACTGTTAAACTTTACCTTCACCCTACAAACAACCCTAACACTAACCCTAACTCTAACCGCTAACCCTAACCCTAACCATTACACTGATCATAATCCTAACAATTAAACCTAACCCTAATTCTTAACCCTAACACGAACCATTACCATAATGCCTAGACCTAACCCTAACTGTAACCCTAACCCCTAACCCTAACCCTAACCGCTAATGCTAACCCTAACCCCGAACCCTAAACCTAACCCTAACCCTATCCCTTAAACCTATTACTATCCCTAAACCATTACCCTAATCGCAACTGTTAACCCTCACTCTCACCCTTAACTTGGACCGAAACCCTAACCCTTAACCCTAACCTTAACCCTTACTGCTAATCTTAAGCCTTCACCCTTTACCTTAATCCTATCTCGTAAGCCTAACCCTAAGGCTGACCCCTAACCCGCCCGAACATTAACCCTAACCCTAAATCTAACGCTAGCCCCTTACAAAAACCTAACACCTAACCCCTGACACACTAATCCTAACTTCTAATTCCTAACAGCTAAACTTCACTCAAACCCTAAACACATAACCCTAACCATAACCCTAATTCTCACACTTCCTCCGTTCTCAGAGTTGACCAAGCCTACAATAGAGCCATGCCACAAATGAGAAGAGGCTCTGCCTGAGTCCTGCATGTAGGTCTGGGCCCGAGGCCCAGGTACGATGGTGTGGTGTTGAGGCGACCCAGTCTGCACCCTTCCCACCATAGATTAAACAGAGCATGTGCCCTTAAACTAACCACTAAATCTAAGCCCTAACACTAAACCTAAATCCTAACCCTAAACCTCGGCCCTTATCTTAACGCCCAACAGTAACACTAAACACTCACCCTAAACTTAACCCGTAACCCGAACCCCTAAATGTAACCCTAACCATGAACCCTAAACCTAACCCTAACCTCTAGCCATAACCATAACACTTAACTCTAACCCTAAACGTTACACGAAGCCTTATTCCTAACCCTAACCCCAACCGTAACACTTAATCTTGACCCTTACCATTAACCCTCACACTAACCCTTAACCCTAACCCTAATCCTAATCTTTAACCATAAACCTAACACTGAAGCCTAACCCTGTGCCAAACGCTAAAACCAAACCTTAACCCTAACCCTGAAACTTAACCGTAAACGTAACTGTAACTATTAAAAATAACACTAACCTTTAACGCTAACCCCTAACCCTCAGAGGCCACCCTAACACTAATCTTCCTCTCTAAACATTACCATAATCCTACCCCTAAATCTAATTCTCAGACTTCTTGCTTTCTCAGAGTTAAGAAAGCCTACATTCCTCCCATGCCATGAGTAAAAGGGGGCTCTTCCACTGTGTCCTGCATGAAACCCAGGAGCCCATACCCAGCGTATGATAGAGTGCGTTCCCGGGGACAATCCCATCCCTCTAACCCCCGCCCCCCACCCAGTGCAGACAGGGACCGTACGTTAGGTATAAACACTATCCCTAACAGATAACCCTCACCCTCAATATAAAACCTGACCCTGAACCTATTGCTCACCTTAAAACATAAACCTCTCCGAAACCCTAACTTATCCCCTTATCTTAACATTAATGTATAACACCCTGAGAAGAAGCCCTATCCCATAATTCTAAATCTAATCCCCAGTCATAACCCTAACACCTCATCCCTAATTCTAAAATGCCAACCCTACCTTCACCCTACCAACAACCCTAACCCTAACCCTAAACCCTTACCCTAACCCTACGCCTAAAAATAACCCTAACCATTGATCCTTAGTCATAACCCCTAAACCTTAACCCTAACCCTTCATGCTAATCCCAATCCTAACCATTAAACATAACCCTACTTAACCCTACCGCTAACCTCTACCCTAATGCCTAGAGATCTAACCCCAACACTGACCTACAGTTAACACTAACCCCAACCCCTAATGCTAACCTTAAACCTGAACCAAGGTCCTAACCCTTAACCCTAACACTATCCCTAACCCCTAAGCCTAACCCCAACTGTTAACCCTCTAACCCTCACCCTGAATCCTAACCCTATCCCTTAACACTTACCCCTAACCCTAACGCTAACTCCAACCCTAAACCTTACCCTGGCCCCCTAACCCAGACTTAACACCTTACCCCTAACACTAACTCTAACCCTAACCACTAATCCCTAGAACCTAACCCTGACTCGAAACCTAACCCCTAACACGAAAAACCCTAACCCCAACCCCAACCCTAATTCTCACACTACTTCCATTCCCAGAGTGAAGCAAGCCTACAATACAGCCATGCCATGTGTGAGATGAGGCTCCGCCTGAGTCCTGCATGGAGGTCCTCTCCCAAGGCCCAGGGAATGATGTTGTGCTTTCGTGGTGACTCCGACCACACCCCTCTCACCGTAGATTAACCAGGTCCTGTGCCCTTAAACTGACCACTAAAGCTAAGCCCTACCACCAACCCTAACCCCTGACCCTGAACCTAAGCCCCGAGCCTAAAGCCCAACACTAACTCCAAACACTTACCCTAAACCTAATCCCTATCCCTAATGCTAAACCCTAAACCTAACCCTAACCGTGAACAGTAAACCTAACCCTAACCTCTAACACAAATCCTAACACATAACTCTAACCCTAAAACTAACCCTAACCCTTAACCCTGAACCTAAACCCTAACCCTATCCCTTAACCTTAACCTTAACCGTTAACTCTCATGCTAACCTTTAATCCTAACCCTAATCCTAATCTTCAACCCTAAACCTAACACAACCCTAACCCTGTACCAAACCCTAACCCCTCATCTTAACCCTATCCACAAACCTCAACCCTAAAATCAACTGTAACCGTTAAACCTAACAGTAACCTTAAACCGTAACCCTAATCTGTAACCCTATCCCCTCACCATAACACTACACTTCATCCTGAACCCTAACCATAATCCTAACCCTAAATCTAATTCTCAGACTTCTTGCTTTCTTAGAGTTTAGAAAGCCTGCAATCCTCCCATGCCATGTGGGAAAGGAGGCTCTACCACTGTGTCCTGCATGAAAACCACGGGCCCATACACAGAGTCTGATACAGTGGGTTCCCGGTGACAATCCCAGCCCCTTAACCTCGCCCCAGCTTAATGTAGACAGGGCCCGTGCGCTAAGCATAAACAATACCTTTAACAGATAACCCTAACCATGAACATAGCACCTAACCCTGTTCCTATTTCTCCCCTTAACACGTAAACCTCACCGTGAGCCTAACTTTAACCTCTTATCCTAACGTTAATGCATAACCCATTTCCTGAGAACATCCCCTATCCAATAATTCTAACCCTATCTCCTAGTCATAACTGTAACACCTAATCCCTAACCCTAATTCTCAACCGCTAAGCCTAACCGTAACGCTGCCTACAACCCTAACACTGACAGGAACCCTTACTTCTAACCCCAACGCTATGCCTAACAAAAGCCCTAACCCTTCACCGTCACCCTAATCCCTACGCATTACCCTAACCCTTAACCGTAATCCTAATCCTAACCATTAAACCTAACCCTAGCTCTTAAAGCTAACCCTAAACCTTACCCTCACGACTAGACCTAACCCTGACACTACCCTAACACCTAACACTAGCCATAACCCCTAAAGCTAACCCTAACCCTGAACCCTAAACCTAACCCTAACACTGATCCTTCACTATATCCCTAACCCCTAAGCCTAATCCTAACTGTTAACCCTCACCCTAACACTTAAACTGGACCATAACACTAAACATTAACCCTAACACTAAACTTTAACCCTAACCATAAGCCCAACACTTAACCCTAATCCTATCCCTTAACCCTCAGCCTAACCCTAAGCCCTAACACTAAACCTAACCCTAACCCCAACCCTAACCCTTAATCTTGACCCTTACCATTAACCCTCACACTAACCCTAATCCTAATCTTTAACCATAAAGCTAACACTGAAGCCTAACCGTGTGTCAAACGCTAAACCCAAACCTTAACCCTAACCCTCAAACTTAACCATAAACCTAACTGTAACTGTTAAACCTAACACTAACCTCTAACGCTAACCCTTAACCCTAAGACCCCACCTTAACAGTAACCCTAACCCTAAACATTATCATAATCCTACCCCTAAATCTAATTCTCGGACTTCTTGCTTTCTTAGAGTTTAGAAAGCCTAAAATCCTCCCATGCCATGAGTAAAAGGGGGCTCTGCAGCTCTCTCTTGCATGAAACCAGGAGCCCATACCTAGCGTATGATAGAGTGGGTTCCCGGGGAAATCCCATCCCCGTAACCCCAGCCCCCCGCCCAGTGCAGACAGAGCCTGTACGCTAAATATAAACACTACCCCTAACAGATAACCCTCACCCTGAACATAGCACCTGACCCTGATCCTATTGCTCACCTTAAAACATAAACCTCCCCGTAACCCTAACTTATCCCCTTATCTTAACGTTAATGCATAACACACTGAGAAGGAGCCCTATCCCATAATTCTAATCCTAACCCCTAGCCATAACCGTAACACTTCATCCTTAATTCTAAAATGCCAACCCTAACCTTCACCCTACCAACAACCCTAACCCTAACCCTAATCCCTAACCCTAAGCCCTCACCCTATCACTAATCCTCATCCCTAAACCGTACCATAATACTAACTCTAAATCTAACTCTCAGACTTCTTGCTTTCTCAGAGTTTTGAAAGCCTACAATCCTACTAAGCCATGCATGAAAGCCCGCTCTGCCACAGTGTCCTGCATGAAACCCAGAGGCCCATACACTGCGTACGATAGAGTGGGTTCCCAGCGACCATCACAGACCCCTAACTTCGCCTCCTAGTGCATACAGGGCCTGTGCCCTAAGCACAAACCCTACCCCTCACCCATAACCCTAACCCGAAACATAACACCTGACCCTGATCCTACTGTCCACCTTAACACGTAAACCTCACCGTAACCCTAACTTTAACCCCTTATATTAACGATAATGCATGACACCCTGAGAACAAGCCCTATAGCGTAATTCTAACCCTAACTCCTAGCCATAACCGTAACACCTAATCCCTAATTCTGAAACGACAACCCTAACCTTAATCCTACCAACAACACTAACACTAACCCTAAACACTTACCCTAACCCTACACCTAAAAGTAACCCTAACCATTGATACTTAGTCATAACCCCTAAACCTTAACCCTAACCCTTCACGCTAATCCCAATCCTAACCATTAAACATAACCCTACTTAACTCTACCCCTAACCTATACCTTAATGCCTAGAGATCTAACCCCAACACTGACCTACAGTTAACACTAACCCTAACCCCTGATCCTAAACTTAAACCTGAACTATAAAACTAACCCTTAACCCTAACCCTATCCCTAACCCCCTAATCTTAACCCTAAATGTTAAGCCTCACCCTAACACTTAACCCTGACTCTAAGCCTAAACTTTAACCCTAACACCTAACCCTAACGCTAACCCCAACCCTAAACCTAATCCTGGCCCCCGAACCCAGACTTAACACCTAACCCCTAACACTAACTCTAACCCTAACCACTAATCCCTAGCACCTGACCCTGACTCGAAACCTAATCCCTAACTCGAAACCCCTGACCCCAAACCTATCCCTAATTCTCACACTAATTCCATTTCCAGAGTAAAGCAAGCCTACAATACAGCCATGCCATGTGTGAGATGAGGCTCGGCCTGAGTCCTGCATGTAGGTCCTCTACCAAGGCCCAGGGAATGATGTTGTGCTTTCGTGGTGACTCCGACCACACCCCTCTCACCGTAGATTAACCAGGTCCTGTGCCCTTAAACTGACCACTAAAGCTAAGCCCTACCACCAACCCTAACCTCTGACCCTGAACCTAAGCCACGAGCCTAAAGCCCAACACTAACTCTAAACACTTACCCTAAACCTAATCCCTAACCCTAATGCTAACCCCTAGAGGTAACCCTAACCGTGAACAGTGAACCTAACCCTACCTCTAACACAAACCCTAACTCATAACTCTAACCCTAAAACTAACCCTAACGCTTAACCCTGAACCTAAACCGTAACTCTAACCCTTAACCTTAACCTTAACCGTTAACTCTCATGCTAACCTTTAATCCCAACCCTAATCCTAATCTTCAACCCTAAACCTAACACAACCCTAACCATGTACCAAACCCTAACCCCTCATCTTAACCCTATCTGCAAACCTCAACACTAAAACAAACTGTAATTGTTAAACCTAAGAGTAACCTTAAACCATAACCCTAATCTGTAACCCTATTCCGTCACCATAACACTACACTTCATCCTGAACCCTAACCATAATCCTAACCCTAAATCTAATTCTCAGACTTCTTGCTTTCTTAGAGTTTAGAAAGCCTGCAATCCTCCCATGCCATGTGGGAAAGGAGGCTCTACCACTGTGTCCTGCATGAAAACCACAGGCCCATACCCAGAGTCCGATACAGCGGGTTCCCCGTGACAATGCCAGCCCCCGAACCTCCCCCCAGCTTCATGCAGACAGGGCCCGTGCGCTAAGCATAAACAATACCTTTAACAGATAACCCTAATCCTGAACATAGCACCTAACCCTGTTCCTGTTTCTCCCCTTAACACGTAAACCTCACCGTGAGCCTAATTTTAACCTCTTATCGTAACGTTAATACATAAACCATTCCCTGAGAACATCCCCTATCCAATAATTCTAACCCTATCTCCTAGTCATAAATGTAACACCTAATCCCTAACCCTAATTCTCAACCGCTAAGCCTAACCGTAACGCTGCCTACAACCCTAACACTGACAGGAACCCTTAGTTCTAACCCCAACGCTATGCCTAACAAAAGCCCTAACCCTTCACCCTTCACCCTAACCACTACGCATTACCCGAACCCTTAACCGTAATGCTAATCCTAACCATTAAACCTAACCCTGGCTCTTAAGCTAACCCTAAACCTTACCCTCACGACTAGACCTAACCCTGACACTAACCTAACACCTAACACTAACCAGAACGCCTAAAGCTAACCCTGACCCCTATCCCTAACCCTAGCAGTAAACTTTAACCCTAAAACTAAGCCCAACCCATAACCCTAATCCTATCCTTTTACCCTAAAACTAACCCCTAAACCTAACCCCTATACCTAACCCTAACTCTAATCCCAATCCTAATTCTAACCATACCCCTTCATAAAACACTAACTCCTAACCGCTAACCCTAACACTAACCAAAAACCCTAATCACTAATCCCTAACCCTAACGCTTAACCTTTACCCTAACCGTTAACCCTCACCCTAATTCTTAACACTGACCCTAACCTTAACCTTTAACTCTAAGCCTAACTCTTAACCCTACAGTAAGGAAGACCCTTAATGCTAATGGGATCCCTTATCCCTAACCCTAACAATACAGCTAAAAATAACCCTAACCTTGGATCCTTAAACCTAACCCCTAACACTTACTTTAACCCCAAACCCTAACCCTAATCCTAAGCATTAAACCTAACCCTATCTCTTAACCCTAACCCTAGCCCTTACCCTAACGCCTAGATCTAACCCTAAATCTAATCTACCGCCTAATCCTAACCTTAAGCCTTAATGCTAACGCTAACCCTGAACCCTAAACCTACCTGTAACCCTTAACAGTAACCCTATCCGTGAACCTTAACGCTGACCCTAACCATTACCCGCACCCAAGCATTTAACCGTGACCCTAACCCTAATCCTTAATGATAACCCTAACACTAAATCCTAACCCTAAGCCCAACACTTAACCCTAATCCTATCCCTTAACTCTAACCCTAACCCTAACCCTAATGCTAACCGCTAAACGTAACCCTAACCGTGAACAGTAAACCTAAACCTAACCTCTAACACAAACCATAGCACATAACTCTAACCCTAAAACGAACCCTAACCCTAACCCTAACCCTAAACCCTAACTCTTAACCTTAACCCTAAGCGTTAACTCTCACGCTAACCTTTAATCCTAACCCTAATCCTAATCTTCAACCCTAAACCTAACACTTAACCCTAACCCTGTACCAAACCCTAACCCCTCATCTTAACCCTAACCTTAAACCTCAACCCTAAACCAAAGTGTAACTGTTAAATCTAAGAGTAACCTTTAACCCTAACCGTAATCCCTAAGCCTAAGCCCTCACCCTAACACTAAACTTAATCCTTAACCCTAACCATAACCCTAACCCTAAATCTAATTCTCAGACTTCTTGCTTTCTTAGAGTTTAGAAAGCCTGCAATCCTCCCACGCCATGCGTGAAAGGAGGCTCTGCCACAGTGTCCTGCATGAAACCCAGAGGCCCATACACTGCGTGCGGTAGAGTGGGTTCCCAGCGACCATCACAGACACCTAACTTTGCCTCCTAGAGCATACAGGGCCCGTGCCCTAAGCATAAACCCTACCCCTCACCCATAAGCCTAACCCACAACATAACACCTAACCCTGATCCTACTGCTCACCTTAACAGGTAAACCTCACCATAACCCTAACTTTAACCCCATATCTTAACGTTAATGCATGACACCCTGAGAACAAGCCCTATACCGTCATTATAACCCTACCTCCTAGCTATAACCGTAACACCTAATCCCTAATTCTGAAACGCCAACCCTAACCTTAACCCGACCAACAACACTAACACTAACCCTAACCCCTTACCCTAATCCTACGCCTAAAAGTAACCCTAACCGTTGATACTTAGTCATAACCCCTAACCTTAACCCTAACCCTTAACCCTATTCCCAATCCTAACCATTAAACAGAACCCTAACTCTTAACCCTAACCCTAACCTTTACCCTAATGCCTAGAGATCTAACCCCAACACTGACCTACAGTTAACACTAACCCCAACCCCTAATGCTAACCTTAAACCTGAACCAAGCTCCTAACCCTTAACCCTAACACTATCCCTTACCCCTAAGCCTAACCCCAACTGTTAACCCTCTAACCCTCACCCTGAATCCTAACCCTATCCCTTAACCCTAACCCCTAACCCTAACGCTAACTCCAACCCTAAACCTTACCCTGGCCCCCTAACCCAGACTTAACACCTTACCCCTAACACTAACTCTAACCCTAACCACTAATCCCTAGCACCTACCCCTGACTCGAAACCTAACCCCTAACACGAAAAACCCTAACCCCAACCCCAACCCTAATTCTCACACTACTTCCATTCCCAGAGTGAAGCAAGCCTACAATAGAGCCATGCCATGTGTGAGATGAGGCTCCGCCTGAGTCCTGCATGGAGGTCCTCTCCCAAGGCCCAGGGAATGATGTTGTGCTTTCGTGGTGACTCCGACCGCACCCCTCTCACCGTAGATTAACCAGGTCCTGTGCCCTTAAACTGACCGCTAAAGCTAAGCCCTACCACCAACGCTAACCCCTGACCCTGAACCTAAGCCCCGAGCCTAAAGCCCAACATTAACTCTAGACCCTTACCCTAAACCTAATCCCTAACCCTAATGCTAACCCCTAAACCCAACCCTAACCGTTAACAGTAAACCTAACCCTAACCTCTAACATAAACCATAGCACATAAGTCTAACCCTAAAACTATCCCTAACCCTAACCATAACCCTAAACCCTAAATCTTTTTTTTTTTTTTTTTTTTTTGAGAGAGTCTCACTCTGTTGCCCAAGATAGAGTGAGTGCCGTGGCATCAGCCTAGCTCACAGCAACCTCAGACTCCTGAGCTCAAGGAATCCTCCTGTCTCAGCCTCCCGAGCAGCTGGGACTACAGGCATGCGCCACCATGCCCGGCTAATTTTTTTCTATATATATTTTTAGCTGTCCATATAATTTCTTTCTATTTTTAGTACAGATGGGGTCTCGTTCTTGCTCAGGCTGGTCTTGAACTCCTGAGCTCAAACGATCCACCCACCTCGGCCTCCCAGAGTGGTAGTATTACAGGCGTGAGCCACCGCGCCCGGCCCTAAACCCTAACTCTTAACCTTAACACTAAGCGTTCACTCTCATGCTAACCTTTAATCCTAACCCTAATCCTAATCTTCAACCCTAAACCTAACACTTAACCCTAACCCTGTACCACACTCTAACCCCTCATCTTAACCCTAACCGTAAACCTCAACCCTAAACCAAAGTGTAACCGTTAATCTAAGAGTAACCATTAACCCTAACCCTAATCCCTAACCCTAAGCCCTCACACTAACACTAAAATTTATCCTTAACCCTATCCATAAACCTAACCCTAAAATCAAATTATAAGACTTCTTCCTTTCTTAGAGTTTAGAAAGCCTGCAATCCTCCCATGCCATGCGTGAAAGGAGGCTCTACCACTGTGTCCTGCATGAAACCCACGGGCCCATACCCAGAGTATGATAGAGTGGGTTCCCGGGTACAATCCCAGCCCCCTAAACTCCCCCCGCCCGCCTAATGCAGACAGGGCCCGTGCGCTAAGCATAAACAATACCTTTAACAGATAACCCTAACCCTGAACATAACACCCAACCCTGTTCCTATTTCTCCCCTTAACACGTAAACCTCACCGTGAGCCTAACTTTAACCTCTTATCCTAACGTTAATGCATAACCCATTCCCTGAGAACAACCCCTATCCCATAATTCTAACCCTATCTCCTAGTCATAACTGTAACACCTAATCCCTAACCCTAATTCTAAACTGCTAACCCTAACCGTAACCCTACCTACAACCCTAACACTGACTGTAACCCTTAATTCTAACCCCAAGTCTATGCCTAACAAAAACCCTAACCCTTCACCCAAACCCCTAAGCCTTACCCTAACCCTTAACCCTAATCCTAATCCTAAACATTAAACCTAACCCTAGCGCTTAAAGCAAACCCTAAACTTTACCCTCACGACTAGACCGAAGCCTGACACTAACCTAACACCTAACCCTAACCATAACACCTAAAGCTAACCCTAACCCTGAACCCTAAACCTAACCCTAACACTGAACCCTCACTATATCCCCAACCTCTAAGCCTAATCCTAACCGTTAACCCTCACCCTAACACTTAAACTGGACCAAAACACTAAACATTAACCAGAACACTAAACTTTACCGCTAAACCTGATCCCAACACTTAACCCTAATCCTATCCTTTTACCCTAACCCTAACCCCAAAACCTAACCCTAACACTAACCCCAATCCTAATTCTAACCATACCCCTTCATAAAACACGAACTCCTATCCCTAACACTTACCAAAAACCCTAATCGCTAATCCCTAACCCTAACGCTTAACCTTTACCCTAACCGTTAACCCTCACCCTAACCCTTAACACTGACCCTAACCTTAACCTTTAATCTAAGCCTGACCGTTAACCCTAACAGTAAGAAAAACCCTTACGCCAATCTTATCCCTTATCCCTAAACCTAACACTACAGCTAAAAATAACCCTAACCTTTGATCCTTAAACCTAACCCCTCACACTTAACCCCAAACCCTAACCCTAATCCTAAGCATTAAACCTAACCCTATCTCTTAACCCTTACTCTAACGCCTAGATCTAACCCTAAATCTAACCTACCACCTAATCCTAACCTTAAGCCATAATGCTAACTCTAAACCCTGAACCCTAAACGTACCCGTAACCCTTAACACTAACCCTATCTATAAACCTTAACCCAGACCCTAACCATTACCCGCACCCAAACATTTAACCCTGACCCTAACCCTAATCCTTAACGATAACCCTAACACAAAACCCTAACCCTAGGCTCAACACTTAACCCTAACCCTATCCCTTAACCCTAACCCTAACTCTAACCCTAATGCTACCCCTAATCGTAACCCTAACCATGAACATTAAACCTAATCGTAACCTCTAACACAAACCATGGCACATAACTCTAACCCTAAAACTAACCCTAACCCTAACGCTAACGCTAACACTTAACCTTAACCCTAAGCGTTAACTCTCATGCTAACCTTTAATCCTAACCCTAATCCTAATCTTCAACCCTAAACCTAACACTTAACCCTAACCCTGTACCAAACCCTAACCCCTCATCTTTACCCTAACCGTAAACCTCAACCCTAAACCAAAGTGTAACTGTTAAATCTAAGAGTAACCTTTAACCCTAACCCTAATCCCTAACCTTAAGCCCTCACCCTAACACTAAACTTCATCCTTAACCCTAACCATAATCCTAACCCTAAATCTAATTCTCAGACTTCTTGCTTTCTTAGAGTTTAGAAAGCCTGCAATCATCCCATGCCATGCGTGAAAGGATGCTCTGCCAGTGTCCTGCCTAAAACCCAGAGGCCCATACACTGCGTACGATAGAGTGGGTTCCCAGCGACCATCCCAGACACCTAACTTTGCCTCCTAGGGCATACAGGGCCCGTGCCCTAAGCATAAACCCTCCATTCAACCATAAGCCTAACCCAGAACATAACACATAACCCTGATTCTACTGCTCACCTTAACAGGTAAACCTCACCGTAACCCTAACTTTAACCCGACATCTTAACGTTAATGCATGACACCCTGAGTACAAGCCCTATACCGTCATTCTAACCCTAACTCCTAGCCATAACCGTAACACCTAATCCCTATTTCTGAAACGCCAACCCTAACCTTAATACGACCAACAACACTAACACTAACCCTAACCTCTTACCCTAAACCTATGCCTAAAAGTAACCCTAACGGTTGATCCTTAGTCATAACCCCTAACCTTAACCCTAACCCTTAACCCTATTCCCAATCCTAACCATTAAACATAACCCTAACACTTAACCCTAACCCTAACCTTTACCCTAATGCCTAGAGATCTAACCCCAACACTGCCCTACAGTTAACACTAACCCCAACCCCTAATGCTAAACATAAACCTGAACCATACTTCTAACCCTTAACTCTAACACTATCCCTAACCCCTAAGCTTAACCCCAACTGTTAACCCTCTAACCCTCACCCTGATACCTAACCCTCTCCCTTAACCCTAACCCCTAACCCTAACGCTAACTCCAACCCTAAACCTTACCCTGGCCCCCTAACCCAGACTTAACACCTAACCCCTAACACTAACTCTAACCCTAACCACTAATCCCTAGCACCTAACCCTGACTCGAAACCTAACCCCTAACTCGAAATCCCTAACCCCAACCCCAACCCTAATTCTCACACTACTTCCATTCCCAGAGTGAAGGAAGCCTACAATACAGCCATGCCATGTGTGAGATGAGGCTCCGCCTGAGTCCTGCATGTAGGTCCTGTCCCAAGGCCCAGGGAATGATGTTGTGCTTTCGTGGTGACTCCGACCGCACCCCTCTCACCTTAGATTAACCAGGTGTTGTGCCCTTTAACTCACCGCTAAAGCTAGGCCGTACCACCGACCCTAACCCCTGACCCTGAACCGAAGCCCCGAGCCTAAAGCCCAACACTAACTCTGAACCCTTACCCTAAAACTAATCCCTAACCCTAATGCTAAACCCTAAACGTAACCCTAACCGTGAACAGTAAACCTAACCCTAACCTCTAACATAAACCATAGCACATAACTCTAACCCTAAAACTAACCCTAACCCTAACAGTAAACCCTAACTCTAAACCTTATCCCTAAGCGTTAAATCTCATGCTAACCTTTAATCCTAACCCTAATCCTAATCTTCAACCCTAAACCTAACACTTAACCCTAATCCTATCCCTTAACCCTAACCTTAACCCTAATGCTAAACCCTAAACGTAACCCTAACCGTGAACGGTAAACCTAACCCTAACCTCTAACACAAACCATAGCACATAACTCTAACCCTAAAACTAACCCTAACCCTAACAGTAAACCCTGAGCGTTAACTCTGACGCTAACCTTTAATCCTAACCCTAATCCTAATCTTCAACCCTAAACCTAACACTTAACCCTAAACGTCTACCAAACCCTAACCCCTCATCTTAACCCTAACCGTAAACCTAAACCCTAAACCAAAGTGTAACCGTTAAACCTAAGAGTAACCTTTAACCCTAACCCTAATCCCTAACCTTAAGCCCTCACCCTAACACTAAACTTCATCCTTAATCCTAACCATAATCCTAACCCTAAATCTAATTCTCAGACTTCTTGCTTTCTTAGAGTTTAGAAAGCCTGCAATCCTCCCATGCCATGCGTGAAAGGAGGCTCTACCACTGTGTCCTGCATGAAACCCACGGGCCCATACCCAGAGTATGATAGAGTGGGTTCCCGGGTACAATCCCAGCCCCTAAACTCCCCCCGCCCGCCTAATGCAGACAGGGCCCGTGTGCTAAGCATAAAGAATACCTTTAACAGATAACCCTAACCCTGAACATAACACCCAACCCTGTTCCTATTTCTCCCCTTAACACGTAAACCTCACCATGATCCTAACTTTAACCTCTTATCCTAACGTTAATGCATAACCCATTCCCTGAGAACAACCCCTATCCCATAATTCTAACCCTATCTCCTAGTCATCACTGGAACACCTAATCCCTAACCCTAATTCTAAACCGCTAACCCTAACCGGAACCCTACCTACAACCCTAACACTGACAGTAACCCTTACTTCTAACCCCAACGCTATGCCTAACAAAAACCCTAACCCTTCACCCAAACCCCTAAGCCTTACCCTAACCCTTAACCCTAATCCTAAACCTAAACATTAAACCTAACCCTAGTTCTTAAAGCTAACCCTAAACCTTACCCTCACGACTAGACCTAACCCTGACACTAACCTAACACCTAACCCTAACCAGAACCCCTAAAGCTAACCCTGAACCCTATCCCTAACCCTAGCAGTAAACTTTAACCCTAAACCTAAGCCCAACCCATAACCCTAACCCTATCCTTTTACCCTAAAACTAACCCCTAAACCTAACCCCTATACCTAACCCTAACTCTAACCCCAATCCTAATTCTAACCATACCCCTTCATAAAACACGAACTCCTAACCTCTAACCCTAACACTAACCAAAAACCCTAATCGCTAATCCCTAACCCTAACGCTTAACCTTTACCCTAACCGTTAACCCTCACCCTAATTCTTAACACTGACCCTAACCTTAACCTTTAACTCTAAGCCTAACCCTTAACCCTACAGTAAGGAAGACCCTTAATGCTAATGGTATCCCTTATCCCTAACCCTAACACTACAGGTAAAAATAACCCTAACCTTTGATCCTTAAACCTCACCCCTAACAATTACTTTAACCCCAAACCCTAACTCTAATCCTAAGCATTAAACCTAACCCTATCTCTTAACCCTAACGCTAGCCCTTACCCTAACGCCTAGATCTAACCCTAAATCTAACCTACCGCCTAATCCTAACCTTAAGCCCTAATGTCAACGCTAACCCTGAACCCTAAACCTACCCGTAACCCTTAACACGAACCCTATCCGTAAACCTTAACCCTGACCCTAACCATTACCCGCACCCAAGCATTTAAGCCTGACCCTAACCCTAATCCCTTATGATAACCCTAACACTAAACCCTAACCCTAAGCCCAACACTTAACCCTAATCCTATCCCTTAACCCTAACCCTAACCCTAACCCTAATGCTAACCCCTAAACGTAACCCTAACCGTGAACAGTAAACCTAACCCTAACCTCTAACGCAAACCATCGCACATAACTCTAACCCTAAAACTAACCCTAACCCTAACCCTAACCCTAACCCTAAACCCTAACTCTTAACCTTAACCCTAAGCGTTAACTCTCACGCTAACCTTTAATCCTAACCCTAATCCTAATCTTCAACCCTAAACCTAACACTTAACCGTAACCCTGTACCAAACCCTAACCCCTCATCTTAACCCTAACCTTAAACCTCAACCCTAAACCAAAGTGTAACCGTTAAACCTAAGAGTATCCTTTAACCCTAACCCTAATCCCTAACCCTAAGCCCTCACCCTAACACTAAACTTCATCCTTAATCCTAACCATAATCCTAACCCTAAATCTTATTCTCAGACTTCTTGCTTTCTTAGAGTTTAGAAAGCCTGCAATCCTCCCATGCCATGCGTGAAAGGAGGCTCTACCACTGTGTCCTGCATGAAACCCACGGACCCATACACAGAGTATGATAGAGTGGGTTCCCGGGTACAATCCCAGCCCCTAAACTCCCCCCGCCCGCCTAATGCAGACAGGGCCCGTGTGCTAAGCATAAAGAATACCTTTAACAGATAACCCTAACCCTGAACATAACACCCAACCCTGTTCCTATTTCTCCCCTTAACACGTAAACCTCACCATGAGCCTAACTTTAACCTCTTATCCTAACGTTAATGCATAACCCATTCCCTGAGAACAACCCCTATCCCATAATTCTAACCCTATCTCCTAGTCATCACTGGAACACCTAATCCCTAACCCTAATTCTAAACCGCTAACCCTAACCGTAACCCTACCTACAACCCTAACACTGACAGTAACCCTTACTTCTAACCCCAACGCTATGCCTAACAAAAACCCTAACCCTTCACCCAAACCCCTAAGCCTTACCCTAACCCTTAACCCTAATCCTAATCCTAACCATTAAACCTAACCCTAGTTCTTAAAGCTAACCCTAAACCTTACCCTCACGACTAGACCTAACCCTGACACTAACCTAACACCTAACCCTAACCAGAACCCCTAAAGCTAACCCTGAACCCTATCCCTAACCCTAGCAGTAAACTTTAACCCTAAACCTAAGCCCAACCCATAACCCTAACCCTCTCCTTTTACCCTAAAACTAACCCCTAAACCTAACCCCTATACCTAACCCTAACTCTAACCCCAATCCTAATTCTAACCATACCCCTTCATAAAACACGAACTCCTAACCTCTAACCCTAACACTAACCAAAAACCCTAATCGCTAATCCCTAACCCTAACGCTTAACCTTTACCCTAACCGTTAACCCTCACCCTAATTCTTAACACTGACCCTAACCTTAACCTTTAACTCTAAGCCTAACCCTTAACCCTACAGTAAGGAAGACCCTTAATGCTAATGGGATCCCTTATCCCTAACCCTAACACTACAGGTAAAAATAACCCTAACCTTTGATCCTTAAACCTCACCCCTAACAATTACTTTAACCCCAAACCCTAACTCTAATCCTAAGCATTAAACCTAACCCTATCTCTTAACCCTAACGCTAGCCCTTACCCTAACGCCTAGATCTAACCCTAAATCTAACCTACCGCCTAATCCTAACCTTAAGCCCTAATGTCAACGCTAACCCTGAACCCTAAACCTACCCGTAACCCTTAACACGAACCCTATCCGTAAACCTTAACCCTGACCCTCACCATTACCCGCACCCAAGCATTTAACCCTGACCCTAACCCTAATCCCTTATGATAACCCTAACACTAAACCCTAACCCTAAGCCCAACACTTAACCCTAATCCTATCCCTTAACCCTAACCCTAACCCTAACCCTAATGCTAACCCCTAAACGTAACCCTAACCGTGAACAGTAAACCTAACCCTAACCTCTAACACAAACCATCGCACATAACTCTAACCCTAAAACTAACCCTAACCCTAACCCTAACCCTAAACCCTAACTCTTAACCTTAACCCTAAGCGTTAACTCTCACGCTAACCTTTAATCCTAACCCTAATCCTAATCTTCAACCCTAAACCTAACACTTAACCCTAACCCTGTACCAAACCCTAACCCCTCATCTTAACCCTAACCTTAAACCTCAACCCTAAACCAAAGTGTAACCGTTAAATCTAAGAGTAACTTTTAACCCTAACCCGAATCCCTAAACCTAAGCCCTCACCCTAACACTAATCTTCATCCTTAACCCTAACCATAACCCTAACCCTAAATCTAATTCTCAGACTTCTTGCTTTCTTAGAGTTTAGAAAGCCTGCAATCCTCCCACGCCATGCGTGAAAGGAGGCTCTGCCACAGTGTCCTGCATGAAACCCAGAGGCCCATACACTGCGTGCGGTAGAGTGGTTTCCCAGCGACCATCCCAGACACCTAACTTTGCCTCCTAGGGCATACAGGGCCCGTGCCCTAAGCATAAACCTTACCCCTCACCCATAAGCCTAACCCACAACATAACACCTAACCCTGATCCTACTGCTCACCTTAACAGGTAAACCTCACCATAACCCTCACTTTAACCCCATATCTTAACGTTAATGCATGACACCCTGAGAACAAGCCCTATACCGTCATTATAACCCTAACTCCTAGCTATAACCGTAACACCTAATCCCTAATTCTGAAACGCGAACCCTAACCTTAACCCGACCAACAACACTAACACTAACCCTAACCCCTTACCCTAACCCTATGCCTAAAAGTAACCCTAACCGTTGATCCTTAGTCATAACCCCTAACCTTAACCCTAACCCTTAACCCTATTCCCAATCCTAACCATTAAACAGAACCCTAACTCTTAACCCTAACCCTAACCTTTACCCTAATGCCTAGAGATCTAACCCCAACACTGACCTACAGTTAACACTAACCCCAACCCCTAATGCTAACCTTAAACCTGAAACAAGGTCCTAACCCTTAACTCTAACACTATCCCTAACCCCTAAGCCTAACCCCAACTGTTAACCCTCTAACCCTCACCCTGAATCCTAACCCTATCCCTTAACACTTACCCCTAACCCTAACGCTAACTCCAACCCTAAACCTTACCCTGGCCCCCTAACCCAGACTTAACACCTAACCCCTAACACTAACTCTAACCCTAACCACTAATCCCTAGCACCTACCCCTGACTCGAAACCTAACCCCTAACACGAAAAACCCTAACCCCAACCCCAACCCTAATTCTCACACTACTTCCATTCCCAGAGAGAAGCAAGCCTACAATAGAGCCATGCCATGTGTGAGATGAGGCTCCGCCTGAGTCCTGCATGGAGGTCCTCTCCCAAGGCCCAGGGAATGATGTTGTGCTTTCGTGGTGACTCCGACCGCACCCCTCTCACCGTAGATTAACCAGGTCCTGTGCCCTTAAACTGACCGCTAAAGCTAAGCCCTACCACCAACACTAACCCCTGACCCTGAACCTAAGCCCCGAGCCTAAAGCCCAACATTAACTCTAGACCCTTACCCTATACCTAATCCCTAACCCTAATGCTAACCCCTAAACCCAACCCTAACCGTGAACAGTAAACCTAACCCTAACCCCTAACACAAACCATAGCACATAACTCTAACCGTAAATCTAACACTAAGCCTAACCGTAAACCCTAACACTTAACCTTAAACCTAAGCGTTAACTCTCACGCTAACCTTTAATCCTAACCCTAATCCTAATCTTCAAACCTAAACGTCTACCAAACCCTAACCCCTCATCTTAACCCTAACCGTAAACCTCAACCCTAAACCGAACTGTAACCGTTAAACCTAAGAGTAACCTTTAACCCTAACCCCAATCCCTAACATTAAGCCCTCACACTAACACTAAACTTCATCCTTAACCCTAACCATAATCCTAACCCTAAATCTAATTCTCAGACTTCTTGCTTTCTTAGAGTTTAGAAAGCCTGCAATCCTCCGATGCCATGCGTGAAAGGAGGCTCTACCACTGTGACCTGCATAAAACCCACGGGCCCATACCCAGAGTATGATAGAGTGGGTTCCCGGGTACAATCCCAGCCCCCTAAACTCCCCCTGCCCTCCTAGTGCAGACAGGGCCTGTGCGCTAAGCATAAGCAATACCTTTAACAGATAACCCTAACCCTGAACATAACACCCAACCCTGTTCCTATTTCTCCCCTTAACACGTAAACCTCACCGTGCGCCTAACTTTAACCTCTTATCCTAACGTTAATGCATAACCCATTCCCTGAGAACAACCCCTATCCCATAATTCTAACCCTATCTCCTAGTCATCACTGGAACACCTAATTCCTAACCCTAATTCTAAACCGCTAACCCTAACCGGAACCCTACCACAACCCTAACACTGACAGTAACCCTTACTTCTAAACCCAACGCTATGCCTAACAAAAACCCGAACCCTTCACCGAAACCCCTAAGCCTTACGCTAACCCTTAACCCTAATCCTAATCCTAACCATTAAACCTAACCCTAGCTCTTAAAGGTAACCCTAAACCTTACCCTCACGACTAGACCTAACCCTGACACTAACCTAACACCTAACCCTAACCAGAACCCCTAAAGCAAACCGTGAACCCTATCCCTAACACTAGCAGTAAAATTTAACCCTAAACCTAAGCCCAACCCATAACCCTAATCCTATCCTTTTACCCTAAAACTAACCCCTAAACCTAACCCCTATACCTAACCCTAACTCTAACCCCAATCCTAATTCTAACCATACCCCTTCATAAAACACGAACTCCTAACCTCTAACACTAACACTAACCAAAAACCCTAATCGCTAATCCCTAACCCTAACGCTTAACCTTTACCCTAACCGTTAACCCTCACCCTAATTCTTAACACTGACCCTAACATTAACCTTTAACTCTAAGCTTAACCCTTAACCCTACAGTAAGGAAGACCCTTAATGCTAATGGGATCCCTTTTCCCTAATCCTAACACTACAGCTAAAAATAACCCTAACCTTTGATCCTTAAACCTAACCCCTACACTTACTTTAACCCCAAACCCTAACCCTAATCCTAAGCATTAAACCTAAACCTATCTCTTAACCCTAACTCTAGCCCTTACCCTAACGCCTAGTTCTAACCCTAAATCTAACATCCCGCCTAATCCTAACCTTAAGCCCTAATGCTAACGCTAACCCTGAACCCTAAACCTTCCCGTAACCCTTAACACTAACCTTATCCGTGAACCTTAACCCTGAACCTAACCATTACCCGCACCCAAACATTTAACCGTGACCCTAACCCTAATCCTTAATGATAACCCTAACACTAAACCCTAACCCTAAGCCCAACACTTAACCCTAATCCTATCCCTTAACCCTAACCCTAACCCTAACCCTAATGATAACCCCTAAACGTAAACCTAACCGTGAACAGTAAACCTAACCCTAACCTCTACCACAAACCATCGCACATAACTCTAACCCTAAAACTAACCCTAACCCTAACCCTAACCCTAAACCCTAACTCTTAACCTTAACCCTAAGCGTTAACTCTCACGCTAACCTTTAATCCTAACCCTAATCCTAATCTTCAACCCTAAACCTAACACTTAACCCTAACCCTGTACCAAACCCTAACCCCTCATCTTAACCCTAACCGTAAACCTCAACCCTAAACCAAAGTGTAACCGTTAAATCTAAGAGTAACCTTTAACCCTAACCGTAATCCCTAAGCCTAAGCCCTCACCCTAACACTAAACTTCATCCTTAACCCTAACCATAACCCTAACCCTAAATCTAATTCTCAGACTTCTTGCTTTCTTAGAGTTTAGAAAGCCTGCAATCGTCCCACGCCATGCGTGAAAGGAGGCTCTGCCACAGTGTCCTGCATGAAACCCAGAGGCCCATACACTGCGTGCGGTGGAGTGGGTTCCCAGCGACCATCACAGACACCTAACTTTGCCTCCTAGGGCATACAGGGCCCGTGCCCTAAGCATAAACCCTACCCCTCACCCATAAGCCTAACCCACAACATAACACCTAACCCTGATCCTACTGCTCACCTTAACAGGTAAACCTCACCATAACCCTAGCTTTAACCCGATATCTTAACGTTAATGTATGACACCCTGAGAACAAGCCCTATACCGTCATTATAACCCTACCTCCTAGCTATAACCGTAACACCTAATCCCTAATTCTGAAGCGCCAACCCTAACCTTAACCCGACCAACAACACTAACACTAACCCTAACCCCTTACCCTAACCCTACGCCTAAAAGTAACCCTAACGGTTGATCCTTCGTCATAACCCCAAACTTAATCCTAAACCTTAACCTATTCCCAATCTTAACCATTAAACAGAACCCTAACTCTTAACCTTAACCCTAACCTTTACCCTAATGCCTAGAGATCTAACCCCATCACTGACCTACAGTTAACACTAACCCCAACCCCTAATGCTAACCTTAAACCTGAACCAAGCTCCTAACCCTTAACCCTAACACTATCCCTAACCCCTAAGCCTAACCCCAACTGTTAACCCTCTAACCCTCACCCTGAATCCTAACCCTATCCCTTAACCCTAACCCCTAAACCTAACGCTAACTCCAACCCTAAACCTTACCCTGGCCCCCTAACCCAGACTTAACACCTTACCCCTAACACTAACTCTAACCCTAACCACTAATCCCTAGCACCTAACCCTGACTCGAAACCTAACCCCTAACACGAAAAACCCTAACCCCAACCCCAACCCTAATTCTCACACTACTTCCATTCCCAGAGTGAAGCAAGCCTACAATAGAGCCATGCCATGTGTCAGATGAGGCTCCGCCTGAGTCCTGCATGGAGGTCCTGTCCCAAGGCCCAGGGAATGATGTTGTGCTTTCGTGGTGACTCCGACCGCACCCCTCTCACCGTAGATTAACCAGGTCCTGTGCCCTTAAACTGACCGCTAAAGCTAAGCCCTACCACCAACGCTAACCCCTGACCCTGAAACTAAGCGCCGAGCCTAAAGCCCAACATTTCCTCTAGACCCTTACCCTAAACATAATCCCTAACCCTTATGCTAACCCCTAAACCCAACCCTAACCATGAACAGTAAACCTAACCCTAACCCCTAACACAAACAATAGCACATAACTCTAACCCTAAATTTAACCCTAAGCCTAACCGAAAACCCTAACTCTTAACTTTAACACTAAGCGTTAACTCTCACGCTAACCTTTAATCCTAACCCTAATCCTAATCTTCAACCCTAAACCTAACACTTAACCCTAAACGTCTACCAAACCCTAACCACTCATCTTAACCCTAACCGTAAACCTCAACCCTAAACCAAAGTGTAACTGTTAAATCTAAGAGTAACCTTTAACCCTAACCGTAATCCCTAAGCCTAAGCCCTCACCCTAACACTAAACTTCATCCTTAACCCTAACCATAATCCTAACCCTAAATCTAATTCTCAGACTTCTTGCTTTCTTAGAGTTTAGAAAGCCTGCAATCCGCCCATGCCATGCGTGAAAGGAGGCTCTACCACTGTGTCCTGCATGAAACCCACGGGCCCATACCCAGAGTATGATAGAGTGGGTTCCCGGGTACAATCCCAGCCCCCTAAACTCCCCCCGCCCGCCTAATGCAGACAGGGCCCGTGCGCTAAGCATAAACAATACCTTTAACAGATAACCCTAACCCTTAACATAACACCCAACCCTGTTCCTATTTCTCCCCTTAACACGTAAACCTCACCATGATCCTAACTTTAACCTCTTATCCTAACGTTAATGCATAACCCATTCCCTGAGAACAACCCCTATCCCATAATTCTAACCCTATCTCCTAGTCATCACTGGAACACCTAATCCCTAACCCTAATTCTAAACCGCTAACCCTAACCGGAACCCTACCTACAACCCTAACACTGACAGTAACCCTTACTTCTAACCCCAACGCTATGCCTAACAAAAACCCTAACCCTTCACCCTAACCCCTAAGCCTTACGCTAACCCTTAACCCTAATCCTAATCCTAACCATTAAACCTAACCCTAGCTCTTAAAGCTAAGGCTAAACCTTACCCTCACGACTAGACCTAACCCTGACACTAACCTAACACCTAACCCTAACCAGAACCCCTAAAGCTAATCCTGAACCCTATCCCTAACCCTAGCAGTCAACTTTAACCCTAAACCTAAGCCCAACCCGTAACCCTAATCCTATCCTTTTGCCCTAAAACTAACCCCTAAACCTAACCCCTATACGTCACCCTAACTCTAACCCCAGTCCTAATTCTAACCATACCCCTTCATAAAACACTAACTCCTAACTGCTAACCCTAACACTAACCAAAAACCCTAATCACTAATCCCTAACCTTAACGCTTAACCTTTACCCTAACCGTTAACCCTCACCCTAAATCTTAACACTGACCCTAACCTTAACCTTTAACTCTAAGCCTAACCCTTAACCCTACAGTAAGGAAGACCCTTAATGCTAATGGGATACCTTATCCCTAACCCTAACACTACAGCTAAAAATAACCCTAACCTTTGATCCTTAAACCTAACCCCTAACACTTCCTTTAACCCCAAACCCTAACCCTAATCCTAAGCATTAAACCTAACCCTATCTCTTAACCCTAATGCTAGCCCTTACCCTAACGCCTAGATCTAACCCTAAATCTAACCTACCGCCTAATCCTAACCTTAAGCCCTAATGCTAACTCTAACCCTGAACCCTAAACCTACCCGTAACCCTTAACACTAACCCTATCTGTGAACCTTAACCCTGACCCTAACCATTACCCGCACCCAAGCATTTAACCCTGACCCTTCCCCTAATCCTTAATGATAACCCTAACACTAAACCCTAACCCTAAGCCCAACACTTAACCCTAATCCTATCCCTTAACCCTAACCTTAATCGTAACCCTAATGCTAACCCCTAAACGTAACCCTAACCGTCACCAGTAAACCTAACCCTAACCTCTAACACAAATCATAGCACAAAACTCTAACCCTAAAACGAACCCTAACCCTAACCCTAACCCTAAACCCTAACTCTTAACCTTAACCCTAAGCGTTAACTCTCACGCTAACCTTTAATCCTAACCCTAATCCTAATCTTCAACCCTAAACCTAACACTTAACCCTAATCCTGTACCTAACCCTAACCCCTCATCTTAACCCTAACCGTAAAACTCAACCCTAAACCAAAGTGTAACCGTTAAACCTAAGAGTAACCTTTAACCCTAACCCTAATCTCTAACCCTAAGCCCTCACCCTAACACTAAACTTCAACCTTAACCCTAACCATGATCCTAACCCTAAATCTAATTCTCAGACTTCTTGCATTCTTAGAGTTTAGAAAGCCTGCAATCCTCCCATGCCATGCGTGAAAGGAGGCTCTACCACTGTGTCCTGCATGAACCCCACGGGCCCATACCCAGAGTATGATAGAGTGGGTTCCCGGGTACAATCCCAGCCCCCTAAACTCCCCCCGCCTGCTTAATGCAGACAGGGTCCGTGCGCTAAGCATAAACAATACTTTTAACAGATAACCCTAACCCTCAACATTACACCCAACCCGGGTCCTATTTCTCCCCTTAACACATAAACCTCAACCTTGGCCTAACATTAACTTCTTATCCTAACGTTAATGCATAACCCATTTTCTGAGAACAACCCCTATCCCATAATTCTAACCCTATATCCTAGTCATCACTGTGACACCTAATCGCTAACCCTAATTCTAAACCGCTAACCCTAACCGTAACCCTACCTTCAACCCTAACACTGACAGTAACCCTTACTTCTAACCCCAACGCTATGCCTATAAAAACCCTAACCCTTGACCCTAACCCTTTACCCTAACCCCTAAGACTTACCCTAACCCTTAACCCTAATCCTAATCCTAACCATTAAACCTAACCCTAGCTCTTAAAGCTAACCCTAAACCTTACCCTCACGACTAGACCTAACCCTGACACTAACCTAACACCTAACCCTAACCAGAACCCCTAAAGATAACCCTGAACCCTATCCCTAACCCTAGCAGTCAACTTTAACCCTAAACCTAAGCCCAACCCGTAACCCTAATCCTATCTTTTTACCCTAAAACTAACCCCTAAACCTAACCCCTATACCTCACCCTAACTCTAACCCCAATCCTAATTCTAACCATACCCGGTCATAAAACACTAACTCCTAACAGCTAACCCTAACACTAACGAAAAACCCTAATCACTAATCCCTAACCCTAACGGTTAACCTTTACCCTAACCGTTAACCCTCACCCTAAATCTTAACACTGACCCTAACCTTAAACTTTAACTCTAAGCCTAACCCTTAACCCTACAGTAAGGAAGACCCTTAATGCTAATGGGATCCCTTATCCCTAACCCTAACACTACAGCTAAAAATAACCCTAACCTTTGATCCTTAAACCTAACTCCTAACACTTCCTTTAACCCCAAACCCTAACCCTAATCCTAAGCATTAAACCTAACCCTATCTCTACCCTAAAGCTAGCCCTTACCCTAACGCCTAGATCTAACCCTAAATCTAACCTACCGCCTAATCCTAACCTGAAGCCCTAATGCTAACTCTAACCCTGAACCCTAAACCTACCCGTAACCCTTAACACTCACCCTATCCGTGAACCTTAACCCTGACCCTAACCATTACCTGCACCCAAGCATTTAACCCTGAACCTATTCCTAATCCTTAATGATAACCCTAACACTAAACCCTAACCCTAAGCCCAACACTTAACCCTAATCCTATCCCTTAGCCCTAACCCTAACCCTAACCCTAATGCTAACCCCTAAACGTAACCATAACTGTGACCAGTAAACCTAACGCTAACCTCTAACAAAGACCATGGCACATAACTCTAACCCTAAAACTAACCCTAACCCTAACCCTAACCCTAAACCCTAACTCTTAACGTTAACCCTAAGCATTAACTCTCACGCTAACCTTTAATCCTAACCCTAATCCTAATCTTCTACCCTAAACCTAACACTTAACCCTAACCCTGTACCTAACCCTAACCCCTCATCTTAACCCTAACCGTAAACCTCAACCCTAAACCAAAGTGTAACCGTTAAACCTAAGAGTAACCTTTAAACCTAACCCTAATCCCTAACCCTAAGCCCTCACCCTAACACTAAACTTCATCCTTAACCCTAACCATAATCCTAACCCTAAATCTAATTCTCAGACTTCTTGCTTTCTTAGAGTTTAGAAAGCCTGCAATCCGCCCATGCCATGCGTGAAAGGAGGCTCTACCACTGTGTCCTGCATGAAACCCACGGGCCCATACCCAGAGTATGATAGAGTGGGTTCCCGGGTACAATCCCAGCCCCCTAAACTCCCCCCGCCCGCCTAATGCAGACAGGGCCCGTGCGCTAAGCATAAACAATACCTTTAACAGATAACCCTAACCCTGAACATAACACCCAACCCTGTTTCTATTTCTCCCCTTAACACGTAAACCTCACCGTGCGCCTAACTTTAACCTCTTATCCTAACGTTAATGCATAACCCATTTCCTGAGAACAACCCCTATCCCATAATTCTAACCCTATCTCCTAGTCATCACTGTGACACCTAATCCCTAACCCTAATTCTAAACCGCTAACCCTAACCGTAACCCTACCTACAACCCTAACACTGACAGTAACCCTTACTTGTAACCCCAACGCTTTCCCTAACAAAAACCCTAACCTTTTACCCTAACCCTTCACCCTAACCCCTAAGCCTTACCCTAACCCTTAACCCTAATCCTAATCCTAACCATTAAACCTAACCCTAGCTCTTAAAGCTAACCCTAAACCTTACCCTCACGACTAGACCTAACCCTGACACTAACCTAACACCTAACCCTAACCAGAACCCCTAAAGCTAACCCTGAACCCTATCCCTAACCCTGGCAGTGAACTTTAACCCTAAACCTAAGCCCAACCCGTAACCCTAATCCTATCCTTTTACCCTAAAACTAACCCCTAAACCTAACCCCTATACCTCACCCTAACTCTAACCCCAATCCTAATTCTAACCATACCCCTTCATAAAACACTAACTCCTAACCGTTAACCCTAACACTAACCAAAAACCCTAATCACTAATCCCTAACCCTAACGCTTAACCTTTACCCTAACCGTTAACCGTCACCCTAAATCTTAACACTGACCCTAACCTTCACCTTTAACTCTAAGCCTAACCCTTAACCCTACAGTAAGGAAGACCCTTAATGCTAATGGGATCCCATATCCCTAACCCTAACACTACAG
This sequence comes from Eulemur rufifrons, assembly GCF_041146395.1. Classification (NCBI taxonomy): domain Eukaryota; kingdom Metazoa; phylum Chordata; class Mammalia; order Primates; family Lemuridae; genus Eulemur; species Eulemur rufifrons. Next base: position 1,636,136 of record NW_027182815.1, on the reverse strand, counting down.
CTAAAAATAACCCTAACCGTTGATCCTTAAACCTAACCCCTAACACTTCCTTTAACCCCAAACCCTAACCCTAATCCTAAGCATTAAACCTAACCCTATCTCTTAACCCTAACGCTAGCCCTTACCCTAACGCCTAGATCTAACGCTAAATCTAACCTACCGCCTAATCCTAACCTTAAGCCCTAATGCTAACTCTAACCCTGAACCCTACACCTACCCGTATCCCTTAACACTAACCCTATCCGTGAACCTTAACCCTGACCATAACCATTACCCGCACCCAAGCATTTAACCCTGACCCTTCCCCTAATCCTTAATGATAACCCTAACACTAAACCCTAACCCTAAGCCCAACACTTAACCCTAATCCTATCCCTTAGCCCTAACCCTAACCCTAACCCTAATGCTAACCCCTAAACGTAACCCTAACCGTCACCAGTAAAGCTAACCCTAAGCTCTAAGACAAACCATAGCACATAACTCTAACCCTAAAACGAACCCTAACCCTAACCCTAACCCTAAACCCTAACTCTTAACCTTAACCCTAAGCATTAACTCTCACGCTAACCTTTAATCCTAACCCTAATCCTAATCTTCTACCCTAAACCTAACACGTAACCCTAACCCTGTACCTAACCCTAACCCCTCATCTTAACCCTAACCGTAAACCTCAACGCGAAAACAAAGTGTAACCGTTAAACCTAACAGTAACCTTTAACCCTAACCCTAATTCCTAACCCTAAGCCCTCACCCTAACACTAAACTTCATCCTTAACCCTAACCATAATCCTAACCCTAAATCTAATTCTCAGACTTCTTGCTTTCTTAGAGTTTAGAAAGCCTGCAATCCTCCCATGCCATGCGTGAAAGGAGGCTCTACCACTGTGTCCTGCATGAAACCCACGGGCCCATACCCAGAGTATGATAGAGTGGGTTCCCGGGTACAATCCCAGCCCCCTAAACTCCCCCCGCCCGCCTAATGCAGACAGGGCCCGTGCGCTAAGCATAAACAATACCTTTAACAGATAACCCTAACCCTTAACATAACACCCAACCCTGTTCCTATTTCTCCCCTTAACACGTAAACCTCACCATGATCCTAACTTTAACCTCTTATCCTAACGTTAATGCATAACCCATTCCCTGAGAACAACCCCTATCCCATAATTCTAACCCTATCTCCTAGTCATCACTGGAACACCTAATCCCTAACCCTAATTCTAAACCGCTAACCCTAACCGGAACCCTACCTACAACCCTAACACTGACAGTAACCCTTACTTCTAACCCCAACGCTATGCCTAACAAAAACCCTAACCCTTCACCCTAACCCCTAAGCCTTACGCTAACCCTTAACCCTAATCCTAATCCTAACCATTAAACCTAACCCTAGCTCTTAAAGCTAAGGCTAAACCTTACCCTCACGACTAGACCTAACCCTGACACTAACCTAACACCTAACCCTAACCAGAACCCCTAAAGCTAATCCTGAACCCTATCCCTAACCCTAGCAGTCAACTTTAACCCTAAACCTAAGCCCAACCCGTAACCCTAATCCTATCCTTTTGCCCTAAAACTAACCCCTAAACCTAACCCCTATACGTCACCCTAACTCTAACCCCAGTCCTAATTCTAACCATACCCCTTCATAAAACACTAACTCCTAACTGCTAACCCTAACACTAACCAAAAACCCTAATCACTAATCCCTAACCTTAACGCTTAACCTTTACCCTAACCGTTAACCCTCACCCTAAATCTTAACACTGACCCTAACCTTAACCTTTAACTCTAAGCCTAACCCTTAACCCTACAGTAAGGAAGACCCTTAATGCTAATGGGATACCTTATCCCTAACCCTAACACTACAGCTAAAAATAACCCTAACCTTTGATCCTTAAACCTAACCCCTAACACTTCCTTTAACCCCAAACCCTAACCCTAATCCTAAGCATTAAACCTAACCCTATCTCTTAACCCTAATGCTAGCCCTTACCCTAACGCCTAGATCTAACCCTAAATCTAACCTACCGCCTAATCCTAACCTTAAGCCCTAATGCTAACTCTAACCCTGAACCCTAAACCTACCCGTAACCCTTAACACTAACCCTATCTGTGAACCTTAACCCTGACCCTAACCATTACCCGCACCCAAGCATTTAACCCTGACCCTTCCCCTAATCCTTAATGATAACCCTAACACTAAACCCTAACCCTAAGCCCAACACTTAACCCTAATCCTATCCCTTTACCCTAACCTTAATCGTAACCCTAATGCTAACCCCTAAACGTAACCCTAACCGTCACCAGTAAACCTAACCCTAACCTCTAACACAAATCATAGCACATAACTCTAACCCTAAAACGAACCCTAACCCTAACCCTAACCCTAAACCCTAACTCTTAACCTAAACCCTAAGCGTTAACTCTCACGCTAACCTTTAATCCTAACCCTAATCCTAATCTTCAACCCTAAACCTAACACTTAACCCTAATCCTGTACCTAACCCTAACCCCTCATCTTAACCCTAACCGTAAAACTCAACCCTAAACCAAAGTGTAACCGTTAAACCTAAGAGTAACCTTTAACCCTAACCCTAATCTCTAACCCTAAGCCCTCACCCTAACACTAAACTTCAACCTTAACCCTAACCATGATCCTAACCCTAAATCTAATTCTCAGACTTCTTGCATTCTTAGAGTTTAGAAAGCCTGCAATCCTCCCATGCCATGCGTGAAAGGAGGCTCTACCACTGTGTCCTGCATGAACCCCACGGGCCCATACCCAGAGTATGATAGAGTGGGTTCCCGGGTACAATCCCAGCCCCCTAAACTCCCCCCGCCTGCTTAATGCAGACAGGGTCCGTGCGCTAAGCATAAACAATACTTTTAACAGATAACCCTAACCCTCAACATTACACCCAACCCGGGTCCTATTTCTCCCCTTAACACATAAACCTCAACCTAGGCCTAACATTAACTTCTTATCCTAACGTTAATGCATAACCCATTTTCTGAGAACAACCCCTATCCCATAATTCTAACCCTATCTCCTAGTCATCACTGTGACACCTAATCGCTAACCCTAATTCTAAACCGCTAACCCTAACCGTAACCCTACCTTCAACCCTAACACTGACAGTAACCCTTACTTCTAACCCCAACGCTATGCCTATAAAAACCCTAACCCTTGACCCTAACCCTTTACCCTAACCCCTAAGACTTACCCTAACCCTTAACCCTAATCCTAATCCTAACCATTAAACCTAACCCTAGCTCTTAAAGCTAACCCTAAACCTTACCCTCACGACTAGACCTAACCCTGACACTAACCTAACACCTAACCCTAACCAGAACCCCTAAAGATAACCCTGAACCCTATCCCTAACCCTAGCAGTCAACTTTAACCCTAAACCTAAGCCCAACCCGTAACCCTAATCCTATCTTTTTACCCTAAAACTAACCCCTAAACCTAACCCCTATACCTCACCCTAACTCTAACCCCAATCCTAATTCTAACCATACCCGGTCATAAAACACTAACTCCTAACAGCTAACCCTAACACTAACGAAAAACCCTAATCACTAATCCCTTACCCTAACGGTTAACCTTTAGCCTAACCGTTAACCCTCACCCTAAATCTTAACACTGACCCTAACCTTAAGCTTTAACTCTAAGCCTAACCCTTAACCCTACAGTAAGGAAGACCCTTAATGCTAATGGGATCCCTTATCCCTAACCCTAACACTACAGCTAAAAATAACCCTAACCTTTGATCCTTAAACCTAACTCCTAACACTTCCTTTAACCCCAAACCCTAACCCTAATCCTAAGCATTAAACCTAACCCTATCTCTACCCTAAAGCTAGCCCTTACCCTAACGCCTAGATCTAACCCTAAATCTAACCTACCGCCTAATCCTAACCTGAAGCCCTAATGCTAACTCTAACCCTGAACCCTAAACCTACCCGTAACCCTTAACACTCACCCTATCCGTGAACCTTAACCCTGACCCTAACCATTACCTGCACCCAAGCATTTAACCCTGAACCTACTCCTAATCCTTAATGATAACCCTAACACTAAACCCTAACCCTAAGCCCAACACTTAACCCTAATCCTATCCCTTAGCCCTAACCCTAACCCTAACCCTAATGCTAACCCCTAAACGTAACCATAACTGTGACCAGTAAACCTAACGCTAACCTCTAACAAAGACCATGGCACATAACTCTAACCCTAAAACTAACCCTAACCCTAACCCTAACCCTAAACCCTAACTCTTAACGTTAACCCTAAGCATTAACTCTCACGCTAACCTTTAATCCTAACCCTAATCCTAATCTTCTACCCTAAACCTAACACTTAACCCTAACCCTGTACCTAACCCTAACCCCTCATCTTAACCCTAACCGTAAACGTCAACCCTAAACCAAAGTGTAACCGTTAAACCTAAGAGTAACCTTTAAACCTAACCCTAATCCCTAACCCTAAGCCCTCACCCTAACACTAAACTTCATCCTTAACCCTAACCAGAATCCTAACCCTAAATCTAATTCTCAGACTTCTTGCTTTCTTAGAGTTTAGAAAGCCTGCAATCCTCCCATGCCATGCGTGAAAGGAGGCTCTACCACTGTGTCCTGCATGAAACCCACGGGCCCATACCCAGAGTATGATAGAGTGGGTTCCCGGGTACAATCCCAGCCCCCTAAACTCCCCCCGCCCGCCTAATGCAGACAGGGCCCGTGCGCTAAGCATAAACAATACCTTTAACAGATAACCCTAACCCTGAACATAACACCCAACCCTGTTTCTATTTCTCCCCTTAACACGTAAACCTCACCGTGCGCCTAACTTTAACCTCTTATCCTAACGTTAATGCATAACCCATTTCCTGAGAACAACCCCTATCCCATAATTCTAACCCTATCTCCTAGTCATCACTGTGACACCTAATCCCTAACCCTAATTCTAAACCGCTAACCCTAACCGTAACCCTACCTACAACCCTAACACTGACAGTAACCCTTACTTGTAACCCCAACGCTTTCCCTAACAAAAACCCTAACCTTTTACCCTAACCCTTCACCCTAACCCCTAAGCCTTACCCTAACCCTTAACCCTAATCCTAATCCTAACCATTAAACCTAACCCTAGCTCTTAAAGCTAACCCTAAACCTTACCCTCACGACTAGACCTAACCCTGACACTAACCTAACACCTAACCCTAACCAGAACCCCTAAAGCTAACCCTGAACCCTATCCCTAACCCTGGCAGTGAACTTTAACCCTAAACCTAAGCCCAACCCGTAACCCTAATCCTATCCTTTTACCCTAAAACTAACCCCTAAACCTAACCCCTATACCTCACCCTAAATCTAACCCCAATCCTAATTCTAACCATACCCCTTCATAAAACACTAACTCCTAACCGTTAACCCTAACACTAACCAAAAACCCTAATCACTAATCCCTAACCCTAACGCTTAACCTTTACCCTAACCGTTAACCGTCACCCTAAATCTTAACACTGACCCTAACCTTCACCTTTAACTCTAAGCCTAACCCTTAACCCTACAGTAAGGAAGACCCTTAATGCTAATGGGATCCCTTATCCCTAACCCTAACACTACAGCTAAAAATAACCCTAACCTTTGAATCTTAAACCTAACCCCTAACACTTACCTTAACCCCAAACCCTAACCCTAATCCTAAGCATTAAACCTAACCCTATCTCTTAACCCTAACGCTAGCCCTTACCCTAACGCGTAGATCTAACCCTAAATCTAACCTACCACCTAATCCTAACCTTAAGCCCTAATGCTAACTCTAACCCTGAACCCTAAATCTACCTGTAACCCTTAACACTAACCCTATCCGTGAACCTTAACCCTGACCCTAACCATTACCCGCACTCAAGCATTTAAACCTGACCCTACACCTAATCCTTAATGATAACCCTAACACTAAACCCTAACCCTAAGCCCAACACTTAACCCTAATCCTATCCCTTAACCCTAACCCTAACCCTAATGCTAAACCCTAAACGTAACCCTAACCGTCACCAGTAAACCTAACCCTAAACTCTAACACAAACCATAGCACATAACTCTAACCCTGAAACGAACCCTAACC
>NW_027182815.1:1545000-1615000 GCF_041146395.1 Eulemur rufifrons | reverse complement strand
TAACTAGCTGGTTCCAAGAAGTATGCCATAGAGCTTTTGAAATAACCACTACGTGGAGAATTATTTGCCAGTTTTTGCAGCACCTTTCACCATAATTGTGACAAGGTACTTCTCTGCCTCCTTAATCCCAAGATGGCTGCCAGGGAAAAAACTATGCTGAGGCCTAGCTCACTTGGTGTTGCCGATACTTGGTACGGGAGCGTGGAATAAAACCAGTCTTTCAAGTATCATTCCACCATCCTTTTTCCATTATTTTAAAAGGCATAGCACCGTTTGCCAGTTAGCATAAGAATGAGTCACTGGAGGGGACGTTTTTGTGTGGGGTCGTGTGGTGTGTGTGGGGGGGCAAGCCCTCTGTCAGTCCAGTGGTTTGTTTTTATTATGCCCAGAGAGGAGAAGTGGGCATGTGTGTGGCAGGTGAAAAGTGCGGATCCTGTTTCAGACTTAGACTGAAACAGGATCCGCACTTTTCAGCACGTTCCTTTAAGACTCCTTTGATTCATTCTCAATGATGGTGGAATGGTGGTGACCTCCTGGATTCGTGCTCCTGGAGTGGAAGGCATGGGTCTCCCACTGCCCACAACCCTAGAGGTTCACTTCCCCACAAGAACGGTGGTGTGAATCCATGGAGAATCAGCGTGGGACAGAGAGAGAGAGCAAGAAAAGACTGAGGTGATTAGGGAAATAAATCACCAAAATCTGGAGAGTGCGGGATGGCCAATAGAGAAGGGAGCACGGGACAGCTGTACCCACCTCACCAGAGAGTGGGGTGGGTTCAGCCCCACAGGAAAGCATCTTGTTCCCCCTCTGACCTCCACACCCACTCAATTGAGGATCTGCCTGAAGTCGGTGCAGAATCGCCACGGGAGATGTGGGGCTCTGCAGAGAGGAGACATTGGCAGGAGGCATTTTGGACCCTGGAGTGCTGTGCGCAGCTGACGCACCTAGCAACTGTCTCCTATACGCGGGCGGTGGGGCTGCTTTGGTCCCGGCTCTAGCAGATGCCAAACTGCCTCGTATAGGTGGGCGGCTGGATTCTCCCGGTCCCCGGCTCCTCTGGCCTCTGCCGGTCCCTGAGCATTCAACCCCAGTGACAGTGATCTGCAGACGGGCGGCCGCCATTGTCGGGGTCCACAGCCTAAACGCTGAGGAGCGATTGGGTACCGGGCGGCTCCCTGGGCGGCTCCCTTCCCTAGTCCACGGACCCTGACTAGGAGCTCCACCTTTGTGTGAACACTGAGTGGTTCCCCAGTCACGAGAGAGTAGAGCGTGGACCTTGCAGACATTGGGGTGGGGCAGACCATCGCCCGCGGGAACTGCAGTGGCTGGGGCGTTGGGCGAATGAGGGCACCGCTCCACTCTCCCTATCCACTGTCTTTCTCACAGAGAGAGACAGAAGCCACCTCGGGAGAGGAAGAGGGGCAGCCCCCCCAGCGGAGCTAGCAAAATCCTGAACAATATGTGAAGGGCTCCCCCTAGTGACAGAGGAGGCAGCTTACCTGGCACTCACAGTGTGCCCCTATCCAGACTAAAGCTGAAAGAAGGGATCTTAAGGATTCATTCAGATGGGAAGGGCTCAGCGAAGGAACTCTAGGAGTATAAAGAATCAAGCTGAAACCATGCCCTCAAAGAGGATTACTAGTTCTCCACCAATTAACACAAAGCAGATTCCAAATAGCAACATGTCACAGGAAGAATTTCAAACATGGATCATAAATACGCTGAACATTATGCAAGAAAAAATGGATAATCAACACAAAGAAACCACAAAAAAGATCCAGGACTTGGAAGAAAAATTCACCAAAGAAATTGAAATACTGAAGAAAAATCAAACTGAACTCCTGGAAATGAAAAATTTATTCAAGGAGCTACAAAACACAGTGGAAAGTCTCAAGAGCAGGGTAGATCAAACAGAAGAAAGAATCTCAGCGATCGAAGATAACACTTTCCAATTAAATAAGGCAGTCACAGAGTTAAAACAAAGAAACATGAGAAATAATCATAGTCTACAAGAAATGTGGGATTATGTGAAGAAGCCTAACGTGAGAGTTATCGGCATTCCTGAGGGTGAAGAAGACAATAAGCAAGGGTTGAATAAAGTATCTGAAGATATAATTGAGGAAAATTTCCCAGGCCTTGCCAAATCTCTAGATACACAGGTTCAAGAAGCTCAAAGAACCTCTGAGAGATTCATACCAAATAGGAAGACACCACGTCATGTAGTTATCAGACTGACCAAAATATCCACTAACGAGGCCCTTCTTCAATCTGTAAGGAGAAAGAAACAAGTAACATACAAAGGAAAGCCCATCCGAATCACGCCAGATTTCTCAACTGAAACCTTACAAGCAAGAAGAGATTGGAGCCCCATTCTCACTCTTCTGAAACAGAATAATGCCCAGCCTAGAATCCTGTACCCAGATAAGCTCAGTTTTATATATGAAGGTGAAATTAAGACATTCTCAGATAAACAAAAACTCAGAGAATTCACCAAGACAAGAGCAGCTTTCCAAGAAGTATTCAAAACAGAGTTACACGTGGTCCAGCACAAGAAGGACCCTCGAATGTAACACTAATCAAGAGATAAATATGAAAACACAGTTATCATAATGGCTCAAGAGAGAAAACAGATCAATGAAATTCAACCCAACATGAGGAACAGCAATCTGTCTCGCTTATCAGTTCTCTCATTAAATGTGAATGGATTGAATTCCCCACTCAAGAGACATGGACTGGCCCAATGGATAAAAAAGATATAAGCCAAGTATCTGCTGTCTTCAGGAAACTCATCTAACCTGCAAGGATGCATTTAGACTGAAAATAAAAGGGTGGAAATCAATATTCCAAGCAAATGGAACCCAAAAGAAAGCTGGCGTGGCAGTTCTAATCTCCGATAACGTAGTTTTTAAATCAACAAAAGTAAAGAAAGACAAAGATGGTTACTATATACTGGTGAAGGGTACAATTCAACAAGAAGACATAACTATGCTTAACATATATGCACCCGATCTAGGTGCACCCAGATTCATAAAGCAAACCCTACTTGATCTGAACCAAATGATAGATAACAACACTTTAGTAGCCAGAGATTTTAACACGCCACTGACAGTTCAAGACAGATCCTCCAAACAAAAAATAAACAAAGAAATATTGGACGTAAATAGAATGCTAGAACAAATGGGCCTGACTGACATCTACAGGACATTCTACCCAAATACCACTGAATATAAGTTCTTCTCATCAGCTCATGGGACATTCTCCAAGATTGACCATATCTTAGGACATAAAGAATGTCTTAAAAAATTTAAAAATATAGAAATAATACCATGCAGCTTCTCGGATCACAGTGGAATAAAAGTAACAATGAACCCTAACAGAAATCCTCATTTCTACTCAAAGTCATGGAAGCTAAATAACCTTCTCCTGAACAATCATTTTATAAATGAAGAAATCAAGTCAGAAATCAAAAGATTCTTTGAATTAAACGACAAAGGAGATACAACTTATCAAAATCTGTGGGACACAGCTAAAGCAGTCCTGAGAGGAAAATTTATTTCCATAAATGCCTATACCAAAAAGACAGAAAACTTACAAATAGACAATCTAATGAATAGACTCAAAGAGCTGGAGAAGAAAGAAGAGACCAAACCCAAACCCAGCAGAAGGAAATTATTAAGATTAAATCAGAACTAAATGAAAAGGACCGTAAGGGAGCATAAGGGAGATTAAACCAAACCATAACGGAGATTAATAAAACCAAAAGTTGGTTCTTTGAAAAAATAAACAAAATTGACACACTTCTGGCTAAACTAACCAAGAGCAGAAAAGAAAAATCTCTTATAACCTCGATCAGGAACACGAAAGGAGTAATCACGACTGATGCCACAGAGATACATGATATCATCTATGAATTCTACAAAAATCTTTATGCACACAAATTAGAAAACCTGGAGGAAATGGACAAATTCTTATAAACACACAGCCTTCCCAGGCTCAACCAGGAAGAAATAGAATTCCTGAATAGACCGATATCTAGATCTGAAATTGAAACAGCAATAAAAAACCTTCCCAAAAAGAAAAGCCCTGGACCAGATGGGTTCACACCTGAATTCTACCATACCTACAAAGAAGAACTGGTGCCCATCGTACATAAACTATTCTCCAATATAGAGAAGGATGGGATTCTCCCCAACACTTTTTACCAAGCCAACATAATCCTGATACCAAATCCAGGAAAGGATGCAACTAAAACAGAGAACTATAGACCAATTTCTCTTATGAATATAGATGCAAAAATTCTCAATAAAATTCTAACAAATCGAATCCAAGTGCTTATCAAAAAAATAATCCATCACGACCAAGTGGGCTTCATCCCAGAGATGCAGGGATGGTTTGACATATGGGAATGTAATTCATCACATAAATAGAAGCAAAAATAAAGATCAGATGATCCTCTCAATAGATGCAGAGAAAGCATTTGACAAAATTCAACACCCTTTTATGATAAGAACACTTAACAAAATAGGCATAGATGGGGCCTATATAAAAATGATACAAGCCATATACGACAAACCCTCAGCCAACATCATACTGAATGGGGAAAAACTGAAAGCATTCCCACTTCAAACTGGAACCAGACAAGGCTTACCACTGTCCCCATTACTTTTCTACATAGTATTGGAAGTCCTTGCAAGAGCTATCAGGCAAGAGAGCAGAATCAAGGGAGTTGAAATAGGGACAGAAGAGATCAAACTCTCACTCTTTGCTGATGATATGATGTTATATCTATAAAACCCCAAAGTTTCAACCAAGAGACTCCTGGAATTGATCAATGAATTCAGTAAAGTCTCAGGATACAAAATCAATACACACAAATCAGAGGCATTCATATATGCCAATAACAGTCAAATGGAAAACCAAATTAAGGACTCAATACCCTTCAAAATAGCAACAAAGAAAATAAAATACCTAGGAATTTATTTAACTAAGGAGGTAAAGGACCTCTATAGGGAGAACTATGAAACACTGAGGAAGGAAATTGCAGAACATGTAAATAGGTGGAAAACCATACCATGCTCATGGATCGGTAGAATCAACATTGTTAAAATGTCTATACTGCCCAAAGTTATCTACAGATTCAATGCAATCCTTATTAAATTACCAACATCTTTTTTCACAGACATAGGAAAAATAATTTTACGCTTTGTATGGAACCAGGGAAGACCCCGTTTAGCAAAAGCAATCTTAAACAACAAAAACAAAATGGGAAGTATTAATTTGCCAGACTTCAAACTATACTACAAGGCTGTGGTTCTTAAAACAGCCTGGTACTGGCACAAGTGCAGGGACACAGACCAGTGGAACAGAACAGAAAATCCCAATATAAAACCATCCTCATATAGCCATCTAATCTTTGACAAAGCAGACAAAAACATACTCTGGGGAAAAGATTCCTTATTTAATAAATGGTGCTGGGAAAACTGGATGTCCACATGTAGAAGACTAAAACAGGACACATAACTCTCACCCCTCACAAAAATCAAATCACAGTGGTTAACAGACTTAAACCTAAAGTCAGAAACTATTAGAATTCTAGAAGAAAATGTAGGAAAGACTCTTACAGACATTGGCCTAGGCAAATAATTTATGAAGAAGACCCCTAAAGCAATCACAGCAACAACAAAAATAAATAAATGGGACCTGATCAAATTAAAAAGCTTCTGCACAGCCAAAGAAACAGTCACGAGAGTAAATGGACAACCTACAGAATGGGAAAAAATTTTCGCATACTACACATCAGATAAAGGACTGATAACAAGAATCTATTTAGAACTCAGGAAAATCAGTAAGAAAAAATCAAACAACCCTATCAAAAAGTGGGCAAAGGACATAAATAGAAATTTTTCAAAAGAAGATATAAAAATGGCTAACAAACATATGAAAAAGTGTTCAACATCTCTAATCATCAGGGAAATGCAAATCAAAACCACAATGAGATATCACTTAACTCCAGTGGGAATGGCCTTTATCAAAAAGTCCCAAAACTATACATGTTGGTGTGGGTGTGGGGAGATAGGTACATTCATACACTGCTGGTGGGACTGTAAACTAGTGCAGCCCCTGTGGAAAGCAATGTGGAGATACCTTAAACAGATTCAAGTAGACCTACCATTCGATCCAGCAATTCCATTATTGGACATCTACCCAGAAGAACAAAAGTCATTCTATAAAAAAGACACCTGCACCTGAATGATTATAGCAGCACAATTCACAATCACAAAGATGTGGAAACAACCCAAATGCCCATCAATTCATGAATGGATTAGCAAAATGTGGTATATGTATACCATGGAATATTACTCAGCTATTAGAAATAATGGCGATATGGCATCTCTTTGGTTCTCCTGGAGAGAGCTGGATCCCATTCTATTAAGTGAAGTATCCCAAGAATGGAAAAATAAGCACCACATGTACTCACCAGCAAATTGGTTTCCCTGAGTGCACATTTGGGAACAACACCAATTGGGTATCGGACAGAGGTTGGGGCCGGGTGGAAGGGATGGGTGTATACCTACTTGATGAATGTGATGTGCACTGCCTGGGGAATGGACACCCTTCAAGTTCTAACTGGGGGGGATGGGGTGGGGGAGAGGAGGGGTGCACACCTACATGACGAATGTGATGTGCACTGACTAGCGAATGGACAAAATTGAAGCTCAGAATCGGGGGAAATGGGAGGCATGGGGAATGTATATAGCCTGATCTTTTGTACCCCCATAATGAGCTAACAAACAAACAAACAAACAAAAAAGAATCGTTTGATTCATCAGCTGGGAATACACCATGGTTCTTTAAAGACCTCTATGCGTGGGCCCAGGTAACTGGCTAGTTCCAAGAAGTATGCCACAGAGCTTTTGAAATAACCACTACGTTGAGAATTATTTGCTAGTTTTTGCACCACCTTTCACCATAATTGTGATAAGGTTCGTCCGTGCCTCCTTCAACCCAAGATGGCTGGGGCGGACAAAACTATGCTGAGGCCTAGTTCACTTGGTGTTGCCGATAGTTGGTACTGGAGCCTGGCAAGAAGCCATGCTATTAAGAGTCATTCCACCATCCTTTCTCCATCATTTTAAAAGGCAGAACACCTTTTTCCAGTTATCATAAGAATGAGTTGCTGGAGGGGATGTTTTTGAGTGGGGTCGGGTGGTGCGTTGAGGGGAAGGCTCTCTGTCTGTCTGGTGGTTTGTCTTTATTATGCCCAAAGAGGAGAGGTGGGCATGTGTGTGGCAGGTGAAAAGTACGGATCCTGTTTCAGTCTTAGACTGAAACAGGATCCGCACTTTTCAGCCAGTTCCTTTACGAATCCTTTGATTCATCAGCTGGGAATCCACCATGGCTGTCGAGACCCCTCTATGTGTGGGCCCAGGTAACTGGCTATTCCAAGATGTATGCCGTAGAGCTTTTGAAATAACCACTACGTTGAGAATTGTTTGCCAGTTTTTGCAGCACCTTTGACCATAATTGTGATAAGGTTCATCTGTGCCTCCTTAAACCCAAGCAGGCTGCCACGGACAAAACTATGCTGAGGCCTAGCTCCCTTGGTGTACCGATACATTTTACTGGAGCCTGGCAAGAAGCCATTTTTTTTAAGTACAATTCCACCGTCTTTTCTCCATTATTTTAAAAGGCAGTGCACCTTTAGCCAGTTAGCATAAAGATGAGTCACTGGAGCAGCTTTTTGTGTGGGGTTGGGTGTGTGTGGGAGGGCAGGCCCTCTGTCAGTCCGGTGGTTTGTTTTTATTATTCCCAGAGAGGAGAAGCGGGCATGTATGTGGCAGGTGAAAACTTTGGATCCTGTTTCAGTCTGAAACAGTATCTCCGCTTTTGAGCCTGTTCCTTTTGGAATCCTTTAATTCATCAGTTGGGAATCCACCATGGTTCTCTAGACCTCCCTGAGCGTGGGCCCAGGTAACTGGCTAGTTCCAAGAAGTATGCCGCAGAGCTTTGGAAATAACCACTACATTGAGTATTATTTGCCAGTTTTTGCAGCAACTTTCACAATGATTGTGAAAAGGTTAGGCAGTGCATCCTGAAACCCAAGCTGGCTTCCACAGAAAAAACTATGGTTAGGCCAATCTCCCTTGGAGTTGCCGATAATTGGTACTGGTCCGTGGCAAGAAGCCATTCCTTTAAGTATCATTCCACCTTCCTTTCACAACTATTTTAAAAGGCAGAGCACCTATTGTCATTTAGCTTAAGGATGAGTCGCTGGAGGAAACGTTTTTGTGTGGAGTGGGAGAGGCAGAGCCAGGCCCTCTGTCAGTCCAGTGGTTTGTTTTTATTATCCCCGGAGAGGAGAAGTGGACATGTGTGTGGCAAGTGAAAAGTGTGGATCCTGTTTCAGTCTTAGACTGATACAGGATCGGCACTTTTCATCCTGTTCCTTTAAGAATCCTTTGCTTCATCAGCTGGGAATCCACCATAGTTCTCTACACCCCACTATGTGTGGGCCCACTTAACAGGCTAGTTCAAAGAAGTATGCCACAGAGCATTTGAAATAACCACTACCATGGAAATTATTTGCCAGCTTTTCCAGCACTTTTACCATAATTTTGATAAGGTTCATTTGTGCTTCCTTAAACCCTAGATGGCTTCCATGGACAAACCTATACTGAGGGTTCTCTCGCTTGGTGTTGCCAATACTTGGTACGGGAGTCTGACAAGAATCCAGTCTTTTAATTATCATTGCACCATCCTTTCTCCCTTATATTAAAAGGTGAGCAACTTTCGGCAGTTAGCATAAGGATGAGTCAACGGAGGGGATGTTTTTGGGTGGGATCGGAGTGGTTTGGGGGACAGTCCCTCTGTCAGTCTGGTTGTTTGTGTTTATTATGCCCAGACAGGGAAGTGGATATATTTGTGGCAGGTGAAATGTGCGCATCCTGTTTCAGTTAGACTGAAACAGTATCCGCACTTTTCAGCTGGTTCCATTAAAAATCCTTTGATTCATCAGCTGGGAATCCACCATGGTTCCTTAGAACCCTCCATGCATGGGCCCATGAACTGGCCTGTACCAAGATGTATGATGCACAGCTTTTGAGATAAACACTACGTGTAGAATTATTTGCCAGTTTCTGCAGCACATATCACCATAATTGTGATAAGGATCGTCTGTGCCTCCTTAAACACAAGATGGCTGCCATGGAGAAAACTATGCTGAGGCCTAGGTCACTTGGATTTCACGACACTTGTTACTGGAGGCTGGAAGGAGGCCATTCTTTTAAGTATCATTCCACCATACTTTCCCCATTATTTTAAAATGCACGGAAACCTTTGCAAGTTAGCATAATAATTAGTAGCTGGAGGGGACATTTTTATTTGTGGGGTCGGTGTGGGTGGGGGGCGCAGGCCCTCTGTCAGTTCGCTGGATTGTTTTTATTTTCCCCAGACCGGAGAAGTGGGCATGTGTGTGGCAGGTGAAAAGTTCGGATCCCGTTTCTGTCTTAGACTGAAACAGAAACCGCACTTTTCACCCCGTTCCATTAAGAATCCCTTGCTTCATCAGCTGGGAATCCACCATGGGCCTCTAGACTGCTCTATGCGTGGGCCCAGTTAACTGGCTAGTTCAAAGAATTATGCCGCAGAGCTTTTCAAGTAACCACTACCATGAGAATTACTTGACCGCTTTTGCAGCACCTTTCACCATAATTGTGATAAGGTTCATCTGTGCCTCCTTAAACCCAAGATGGCTGCCAGGGACAAACGTGTGCTGAGGCCTAGGTGACTTGCTGTTGCGAATACTTGGTATGGGAGTCTGGCAATAAGCCAGTCTTTTAGGTATAATTCCACCATTCTATCTCCATTATTTTAAAAGGCAGAGGACGTATTGCCAGATAGCATAAGGATCAGTCGCTGGAGGGCACGATTTTGTGTGGGGTGGTGGGGGGCGGGGGCAGGCCATCTGTCAATCCGATGGGTTGTTTTTGTTATCCCTAGAGAGGAGAAGTGGGCATGTGTGTTGCAGGCAAAAAGTCAGAATCCTGTTTCAGTCAGGATCTGCACTTTTCAGCCTGTTCCTTTAAGAATCCTTAGATTCATCACCTTGGAATCCACCATGGTTCTCTAGACCCCTCTATGCGTGGGCCCAGGTAACTGGCTTCTTCCAAGAAGTATGCCACAGAGCTTTTGAATTAAACAGTACGTTGAGAATTATTTGCCGGGTTTTCAGCACGTTTCACCATAATTATG
This sequence comes from Eulemur rufifrons, assembly GCF_041146395.1. Taxonomy (NCBI): domain Eukaryota; kingdom Metazoa; phylum Chordata; class Mammalia; order Primates; family Lemuridae; genus Eulemur; species Eulemur rufifrons. Next base: position 1,604,749 of record NW_027182815.1, on the reverse strand, counting down.
ATAAAGTTTGTATGTGCCTCCTTAAACCCAACATGGCTGCCACGGGCATAACTATGCTGAGGCGTAGCTGACTTGGTGTTGCCTATTTTTGTTAGTGGAGACTGACAAGAAGCCATTCTTCTAAGTATCACTCCACCGTCCTTTCTCCATTGTTTAAAAATGCAGGGAAATTTTGCAAGTTAGCATAATAATTAGTAGCTGGAGGGGAATTTTTTTGGGGGGGATCTGCGTGGGTGGAAGGGGGGCAGGCCCTTTGTCAGTTCACTGGTTTGTTTTTATTATCCCCAGAGAGGAAAAGTGGGCATGTGTGTGGCAGGTGAAAAGTGTGCGTCCTGTTTCAGTCTTAGACAGACACAGGATCTGCACTTTTCACCCCGTTCCATTAAGAATCCTTTGCTTCATCAGCTGGGAATCCACCATGGTTCTCTAGACCCCTCTTTTAGTGCACACAGAAAACTGCCTGGTTCCAAGAAGTTTTCCTCAGAGCTTTTGAAATAACCACTACTATGGAAATTATTTGCCAGCTTTTCCAGCACTTTTACCATAATTTTGATAAGGTTCATCTGTGCTTCCTAAAACCCTAGATGGCAGCCACGGACAAACCTATGCTGACACCTAGGTCACTTCCTGTTGCCAATAATTGGTATGGGAGTCTGGCAAAAGGCCAGTATTTTAAGTATAATTCCACCATCCTATCTTCATTATTTTAAAACGCAGAGGACCTTTCGCCAGATAGCATAAGGATGAGTCGCTGGAGGGGACCTTTTTGTGTACAGTGTTGGGGGGCGGGGGAGGACATCTGTCAATCCGATTGATTGTTTTTATTATCCCTAGAGAGGAGAAGTGGGCATGTGTGTTGCAGGCAAAAAGTGCATATAGTGTTTCAGTCTCAGACTGAAACAGGATCCGCACTTTTCAGCCTGTTCCTTTAAGAATCCTTTGATTCATCACCTGGGAATCCATCATGGTTCTCTAGACCCCTCTATGCGTGGGCCCAGAAAACTGCCGGGTTCCAAGAAGTATTCCACAGAGCTTTTGAAAAAACCACTACGTTGAGAATTATTTGCCAGGTTTTGCAGCACCTTTCATCATAATTGTCATAAGGTTCGTCTCGAGATGGCTGCCATGGACAAAACTATGCTGAGGCCGAGCTCACTTTGTGTGGCCGATCCTTGGTACTGGAGACTGGAAAGAATACATTCTTTTAAGTATCATTTCACCATCCTTCTCCACTATTTTAAAAGTCAGAGCACCTTTTGGCAGTTAGAATAACAAGGAGTCGCTGGACGGGAAGTTTTTATGTGGGGTCTGGGGGCTGGTGCGGCAAGCCCTCTGCCAGTTCTGTGGTTTCTTTTTATTATCCCCAGAGAGGAGAAGTGGGCATGTGTTTGGCAGGTGAAAAGTGCAGATCCTGTTTCAGAGTATGAAACAGGATCCGCATGTTCATCCTGTTCCTTTAAGAATCCTTTGCTTCATCAGCTGGGAATCCACCATAGTTCTCTACACCGCACTATGCGTGGGCCCAGTTAACTGGCTAGTTCAAAGAAGTATGCCGCAGAGCTTTTGAAATAACCACTACCATGAGAATTATTTAACAGCTTTCGCAGCACCTCTTATTATAATTGTTATAAGGTTCATCTGTGTCTCCTTAAACCCAAGATGGCTGCCATGGACAAACCTATGCTGAGGCCTACGTCACTTGCTGTTGCCAATACTTGGTATGGGAATCTGGCAATAAGCCAGTCTTTTAGGTATAATTCTACCATCCTATCTCCAGTTTTTTAAAAGGCTTATGACCTTTCACCAGATAGCATAAGGACGAGTCGCTGGAGCAGACTATTTTGTGTGGGGTGGTGGGGGCCGGGGGCAGGGCATCTGTAAATCCGATGGGCTGTTTTTGTTATCCCTAGAGATGAGAAGGGCGAATGTGTGTTGCAGGCAAAATGTGCGGATCCTGTTTCACACTTAGACTGAAAGAGGATCTGCACTTTTGAGCCTGTTCCTTTAAGAATCCTTTGATTCATCACCTGGGAATCCACCATGGTTCTCTAGACCTCTCTTTGCATGGGCACAGGTAACTGGCTTGTTCCAAGAAGTATGCGACAGAGCTTTTGAATTAACCAGTACTTTTAGAATTGTCAGGTTTTTAGCATGTTTAACCGTAATTGTGATAACGTTTGAATGTGCCTCCTTAAACCCAAGATGGCTGCCACGGATATAAATATGCTGAGGCATAGCTGACTTGTTGATGCCTATTTTTGTTAGTGGAGACTGACAAGAAGACATTCTTCTAAGTATCATCCAAACATCATTTTTCCATTGCGTAAAAATGGAGGGAAATTTTGCAAGTTAGTATTATAATTAGATGTAGGGTACGTATTTTTTTTTCTTTTTTTGTGGGGTAGGAGTGGATGGGCGTTTCAGGCCCTCTGTGAGTTCGCTGGTTTTCTTTTATTATCCCCAGAGAGGACAAGTGGGCATGTGTTTGGCAGGTGAAAAGTGTGGATTCTATTTCAGAGAATTAAACATGATCCACATGATCATCCCATTCCTTTAAGAATCCTTTGCTTCATCAGCTGGGAATCCACCATGGTTCTATATACTCCTCTATGCGTTGGCACAGGTAACTGGCTTGTTCCAAGAAGTATGCCGCAGAGCTTTTCAATTAACCAGTACGTTGAAAATTATTTGCAGGTTTTCAGCATTTCACCCTAATTGTAATAACGTTTGTATGTGCCTCATGAAACCCAAGATGGCTGCCACGGACATAACTATGCTGAGGTGTAGCCAACTTGGTGTTGCCTATTTTTGTCAGCGGAGACTAACAAGAAGCCATTCTAAGTATAAGCCCACCGTCATTTTTCCATTGTTAAAAAATGCAGGGAAATTTTGCAAGTTAGCTTTATAATTAGTAGCTGGAGGGTACGTTTTTTTTTTTTTTTTCCGTCGGGTCGGTGTCAATGGGGGGGTCAGGCCCTCTATAAATTTGCTGGTTTGTTTTTATTATCCCCAGAGAGGGGAAGTCGGCATTTGATGGCAGCTGAAAAGTGCGGATACTCTTTCAGAGAATTAAACAGCATTCGCATGGTCATCCCGTTCCTTTAAGAATCCTGGAAGGGCGCGGTGGCTCACGCCTGTAATCCTAGCACTCTGGGAGGCCGAGGCGGGTGGATCGCTCGAGGTCAGGAGTTCGAGACCAGCCTGAGCAAGAGCGAGACCCCGTCTCTACTAAAAATAGAAAGACATTATATGGACAACTAAAAATCTATATAGAAAAAATTAGCCGGGCATAGTGGCGCATGCTTGTAGTCCCAGCTACTCGGGAGGCTGAGGCAGTAGGATCGTTTAAGCCGAGGAGTCTGAGGTTGCTGTGAACTAAGCTGACGCCACGGCACTCACTCTAGCCTGGGCAACAAATTGAGACTCTGTCTCAACAAAAAAAAAAAAAAAAAAAAAAAAAAAAGAATCCTTTGCTTCATCAGCTGGGAATCCACCATGGTTCTATATACTCCTCTATGCGTGGGCACAGGTACCTGGCTTGTTCCAAGAAGTATGCCGGAGAGCTTTTCAATTAACCACTACGTTGAAAATTATTTGCAGGTTTTCAGCGTTTCACCATAATTGTGATAACGTTTGTATGTGCCTGCTGAAATCCAAGATGGCTGCCACGGACATAACTATGCTGAGGCGTAGCTCACTTGGTGTTTCCTATTTTTGTCAGTGGAGACTGACAAGAAGCCATTCTTCTAAGTATCATCCCACCATCATTTTTCCATTGTTTAAAAATGCAGGGAAATTTTGCAAATTGGCATTATAATTAGTAGCTGGAGGGTACTTTTTTTTTGTGGGGTCGGTCAGGATGGGTGTTCAGGCCCTCTGTCAGATCGCTGGTTTGTTTTTATTATCCCCAGAGAAGAGTAGTGGGCATGTGTTTGGCAGGCGAAAAGTTCGGATTCTGTTTCAGAGAATGAAACAGGACCCACATGCTCATCCCGTTCCTTTTGGAAACTTTTGCTTCATCAGCTGGGAATCCACCATGGTTCTATATACTCCACTATGTGAGGGCACAGGTAACTGGCTTGTTCCAAGAAGTATGCCGCAGAGCTTTTCAATTAAGCAGTACGTTGAAAATTATTTGCAGGTTTTCAGCGTTTCACCATAATTCTCATAACGTTTGTATGTGTCTCCTGAAACCCAATACGGCTGCCAAGGACATAAGTATCCTGAGGCGTAGCTGACTTCATGTTGCCTATTTTTGTTAGTGGAGACTGACAAGAAGCCATTCTTCTAAGTATCATCCCACCATCATTTTTCCATTGTTTAAAAATGCAGGGAAATTTTGCAAGTTAGCATTATAATTAGTAGCTGGAGGGTACTTTTTTTATTTTTGGTGGGGTCAGTGTGGATGGGTTGGTCAGGCCATCTGTCAATTCACTGGTTTGTTTTTATTATCCCCAGAGAGGAGAAGTGGGCATGTGTTTGGCAGGTGAAAAGTGCGGATTCTGTTTCAAAGAATTAAACAGGATCCGCATGGTCATCTCATTCCTTTAAGAATCCTTTGCTTCATCAGCTGGGATTTCACCATGTTTCTACATACTCCTCTATGCGTGGGCACAGGTACCTGGCTTGTTCCAAGAAGTATGCTGGAGAGTTTTCAAATTAACCAGTACGTTGAAAATTATTTGCAGGTTTTCAGCGTTTCACCATAATTTTCATAACGTTTGTATGTGCCTCCTGAAACCCAAGAAGGCTGCGACGGACATAACTATGCTGAGGAGTAGCTGACTTGGTGTTGCCTATTTTTGTTAGTGGAGACAGACAAGAAGCCATTCTTCTAAGTATCATCCCACCACCATTTTTCCATTGTTTTAAAATGAAGGGAAATTTTGCAAGTTAGCATTATAATTAGTAGCTGGAAGGTACGGTTTTTTTTTGTGTGTGGTCGATGTGGATGGGGGGGGGTCAGGCCCTCTGTCAGTTCGCTGGTTAGTTTTTATTATACCCAGAGAGGAAAAGTGGGCATGTGTTTGGCAGGTGAAAAGGGCGGATTGTGTTTCAGAGAATTAACGATGATCCCCATGGTCATCCCGTTCCTTTAATAATCCTTAACTTCATCAGCTGGAAATCCACCATGGTTCTATATACTCCTCTTTACGTGGGAACAAGTAACTGGCTTGTTCCAAGAAGTATGCCGCAGAGCTTTTCAATTAACCAGTACGTTGAAAATTATTTCCAGGTGTTCAGCGTATCACCATAATTGTGATAACGTTTGTTTGTGCCTCCTGAAACCCAAGAAGGCTGCGACGGACATAACTATGCTGAGGAGTAGCTGACTTGGTGTTGCCTATTTTTGTTAGTGGAGACTGACAAGAAGCCATTCTTCTAAGTATCATCCCACCACCACTTTTCCATTGTTTTAAAATGCAGGGAACTTTTGCAAGTTAGTATTATAATTAGTAGCTGGAGGGTCCTTTTTTTTTTGTGGGGTCGGTGTGGATGTGGCTGCAAGGCTCTCTAGATGTTCGCTCGTTTGTTTTTATGATCCCCAGAGAGGAGAAGTGGGCATGTGTTTGGCAGGTGAAAAGGGCGGATTCTGTTTCAGAGAATTAACGATGATCCCCATGCTCATCTCGATCCTTTAATAATCCTTTACTTCATCAGCTGGAAATCCACCATGGTTCTATATACTCCTCTTTGCGTGGGAACAGGTAACTGGCTTGTTCCAAGAAGTATGCCGCAGAGCTTTTAAATTAACCACTACGTTGAAAATTATTTGCAGGTGTTCAGCGTTTCACCATATTTGTGATAACGTTTGTTTGTGCCTCCTGAAACCCAAGATGGCTGCCACGAACATAACGATGCTGAGGCATAGCTGACTTGGTTTTGCCTATTTTTGTTAGTGGAGACTGACAAGAATCCATTCTTCTAAGTATCATCTCACCATCATTTTTCCATTGTTTAAAAATGTAGGAAAATTTTGCAAGTTAGCATTATAATTAGTAGCTGGAGGCTACGGTGTTTTTTTTTTTTTCCTGTGGGGTCGGTGTGGATGTGTTGGTCAGGCCCTCTGTCAGTTCGCTGGTTTGTTTTTATTATCCCCAGAGAGGAGAAGTGGGTATTAGTATGGCAGGTGAAAACTGCGGATCTGTTTCAGAGAATTAAACAGGATCCGCATGGTAATCCCGTTCCTTTAAGAATCCTTTGCTTCATGAGCTGGGAATCCACCATGGTTCTATATACTTCTCTATGCGTGGGCACAGGAAACTGGCTTGTTCCAAGAAGTATGCCTCAGAGCTTTTCAATTAACCAGTATGTTGAAAATCCTTTGCAGGTTTTCAGCGTTTCACCATAATTGTGATAACGTGTGTATGTGCCTACTGAAACCAAATATGGCTGCTACGGACATAACTATGCTGAGGCGTAGCTGACTTGGTGTTGCGTATTTTTGTCAGTGGAGACTGACAAGAAGCCATTCTTCTAAGTATCATCCCACCATCATTTCTCCATTGTTTAAAAATGCAGGGAAATTTTCCAAATTGGCATTATAATTAGTAGCTGGAGGGTACTTTTTTTTTTTTGTGGGGTCGGTCCGGATGGGTGTTCAGGCCCTCTGTCAGATCGCTGGTTTGTTTTCATTATCCCCAGAGAAGAGTAGTGGGCATGTGTTTGGCAGGTGAAAAGTTCGGATTCTGTTTCAGAGAATGAAACAGGATCCGCATGCTCATCCCGTTCCTTTTGGAAACTTTTGCTTCATCAGCTGGGAATCCACCATGGTTCTATATACTCCTCTATGTGTGGGCACAGGTAACTGGCTTGTTCCAAGAAGTATGCCGCAGAGCTTTTCAATTAAGCAGTACGTTGAAAATTATTTGCAGGTTTTCAGCGTTTCACCATAATTTTGATAACGTTTGTATGTGTCTCCTGAAACCCAATATGGCTGCCAAGGACATAAGTATCCTGAGGCGTAGCTGACTTCGTGTTGCATATTTTTGTTAGTGGAGACTGACAAGAAGCCATTCTTCTAAGTATCATCCCACCACCATTTTTCCATTGTTTAAAAATGCAGGGAAATTTTGCAAGTTAGCATTATAATTAGTAGCTGGAGGGTACTTTTTTATTTTTGGTGGGGTCAGTGTGGATGTGTTGGTCAGGCCATCTGTCAATTCACTGGTTTGTTTTTATTATCCCCAGAGAGGAGAAGTGGGCATGTGTTTGGCAGGTGAAAAGTGCGGATTCTGTTTCAGAGAATTAAACAGGATCCGCATGGTCATCTCATTCCTTTAAGAATCCTTTGCTTCATCAGCTGGGATTCCACAATGTTTCTATATACTCCTCTATGCGTGGGCACAGGTACCTGGCTTGTTCCAAGAAGTATGCTGGAGAGTTTTCAAATTAACCAGTACGTTGAAAATTATTTGCAGGTTTTCAGCGTTTCACCATAATTTCCATAACGTTTGTATGTGCCTCCTGAAACCCAAGAAGGCTGCGACAGACATAACTATGCTGAGGAGTAGCTGACTTGGTGTTGCATCTTTTTGTTAGTGGAGACAGACAAGAAGCCATTCTTCTAAGTATCATCCCACCACCATTTTTCCATTGTTTTAAAATGCAGGGAAATTTTGCAAGTTAGCATTGTAATTAGTAGCTGGAGGGTACGGTTTTTTTTTGTGTGTGGTCGATGTGGATGGGGGGGGTCAGGCCCTCTGTCAGTTCGCTGGTTAGTTTTTATTATACCCAGAGAGGAGAAGTGGGCATGTGTTTGGCAGGTGAAAAGGGCGGATTCTGTTTCAGAGAATTAACGATGATCCCCATGCTCATCTCGATCCTTTAATAATCCTTTACTTCATCAGCTGGAAATCCACCATGGTTCTATATACTCCTCTTTGCGTGGGAACAGGTAACTGGCTTGTTCCAAGAAGTATGCCGCAGAGCTTTTAAATTAACCACTACGTTGAAAATTATTTGCAGGTGTTCAGCGTTTCACCATAATTGTGATAACGTTTGTTTGTGCCTCCTGAAACCCAAGATGGCTGCCACGAACATAACGATGCTGAGGCGTAGCTGACTTGGTTTTGCCTATTTTTGTTAGTGGAGACTGACAAGAATCCATTCTTCTAAGTATCATCTCACCATCATTTTTCCATTGTTTAAAAATGTAGGAAAATTTTGCAAGTTAGCATTATAATTAGTAGCTGGAGGCTACGGTGTTTTTTTTTTTTTCCTGTGGGGTCGGTGTGGATGTGTTGGTCAGGCCCTCTGTCAGTTCGCTGGTTTGTTTTTATTATCCCCAGAGAGGAGAAGTGGGTATTAGTATGGCAGGTGAAAACTGCGGATCTGTTTCAGAGAATTAAACAGGATCCGCATGGTAATCCCGTTCCTTTAAGAATCCTTTGCTTCATGAGCTGGGAATCCACCATGGTTCTATATACTTCTCTATGCGTGGGCACAGATACCTGGCTTGTTCCAAGAAGTATGCCGCAGAGCTTTTCAATTAACCACTACGTTGAAAATTATTTGCAGGTTTTCAGCGTTTCACCATAATTTTGATAACGTTTTGTATGTGCCTCCTGAAACCCAAGAAGGCTGCGACGGACATAACTATGCTGAGGAGTGGCTGACTTGGTGTTGCCTATTTTTGTTAGTGGAGACAGACAAGAAGCCATTCTTCTAAGTATCATCCCACCACCATTTTTGCATTGTTTTAAAATGCAGGGAAATTTTGCAAGTTAGCATTATAATTAGTAGCTGGAGGGTACGGTATTTTTTTTGTGTGTGGTCGATGTGGATTGGGGGGTCAGGCCCTGTGTCAGTTCGCTGGTTAGTTTTTATTATCCCCGGAGAGGAGAAGTGGGCATGTGTTTGGCAGGTGAAAAGTGCGGATTCGGTTTCAGAGAATTAAACAGGATCCGCATGGTCAACTCATTCCTTTAAGAATCCTTTGCTTCATCAGCTGGGATTCCACCATGTTTCTATATACTCCTCTATGCGTGGGCACAGGTACCTGGCTTGTTCCAAGAAGTATGCCGCAGAGCTTTTCAATTAACCACTACGTTGAAAATTATTTGCAGGTTTACAGCGTTTCACCATAATTTTGATAACGTTTTTATGTGCCTCCTGAAACCCAAGAAGGCTGCGACAGACATAACTATGCTGAGGAATAGCTGACTTGGTGTTGCCTATTTTTGTTAGTGGAGACAGACAAGAAGCCATTCTTCTAAGTATCATCCCACCACCATTTTTCCATTGTTTTAAAATGCAGGGAAATTTTGCAAGTTAGCATTATAATTAGTAGCTGGAGGGTACGGTTTTTTTTTTGTGTGGTCGATGTGGATGGGGGGGTCAGGCCCTCTGTCAGTTCGCTGGTTAGTTTTTATTATCCCCAGAGAGGAGAAGTGGGCATGTGTTTAGCAGGTGAAAAGGGGAGATTCTGTTTCAGAGAATTAACGATGATCCCCATGGTCATCCCGTTCCTTTAATAATCCTTTGCTTCATCAGCTGGAAATCCACCATGGTTCTATATACTCCTCTTTGCGTGGGAACAGGTAACTGGCTTGTTCCAAGAAGTATGCTGGAGAGTTTTCATATTAACCAGTACGTTGAAAATTATTTGCAGGTGTTCAGCGTTTCACCATAATTGTGATAACGTTTGTTTGTGCCTCCTGAAACCCAAGATGGCTGCCAAGAACATAACTATGCTGAGGCGTAGCTGACTTGATTTTGCCTATTTTTGTTAGTGGAGACTGACAAGAATCCATTCTTCTAAGTATCATCTCACCATCATTTTTCCAAGGTTTAAAAATGCAGGAAAATTTTGCAAGTTAGCATTATAATTAGTAGCTGGAGGCTACGGTGTTTTTTTTTTTTTTTCCTGTGGGGTCGGTGTGGATGTGTTGGTCAGGCCCTCTGTCAGTTCGCTGGTTTGTTTTTATTATCTCCAGAGAGGAGAAGTGGGTATTAGTATGGCAGGTGAAAATTGCGGATGTTTTTCAGAGAATTAAACAGGATCCGCATGGTAATCCCGTTCCTTTAAGAATCCTTTGCTTCATGAGCTGGGAATCCACCATGGTTCTGTATACTTCTCTATGCGTGGGCACAGGAAACTGGCTTGTTCCAAGAAGTATGCCTCAGTGCTTTTCAATTAACCAGTATGTTGAAAATCCTTTGCAGGTTTTCAGCGTTTCACCATAATTGTGATAACGTGTGTATGTGCCTACTGAAACCAAATATGGCTGCTACGGACATAACTATGCTGAGGCGTAGCTGACTTGGTGTTGCGTATTTTTGTCAGTGGAGACTGACAAGAAGCCATTCTTCTAAGTATCATCCCACCATCATTTCTCCATTGTTTAAAAATGCAGGGAAATTTTGCAAATTGGCATTATAATTAGTAGCTGGAGGGTACTTTTTTTTTTTGTGGGGTCGGTCAGGATGGGTGTTTTGGCCCTCTGTCAGATCGCTGGTTTGTTTTTATTATCCCCAGAGAAGAGTAGTGGGCATGTGTTTGGCAGGTGAAAAGTTCGGATTCTGTTTCAGACAATGAAACAGGATCCGCATGCTCATCCCGTTCCTTTCGGAAACTTTTGCTTCATCAGCTGGGAATCCACCATGGTTCTATATACTCCTCTATGTGTGGGCACAGGTAACTGGCTTGTTCCAAGAAGTACGCCGCAGAGGTTTTCAATTAAGCAGTACGTTGAAAATTATTTGCAGGTTTTCAGGGTTTCACCATCATTTTGATAACGTTTGTATGTGCCTCCTGAAACTCAAGAAGGCTGCGACGGACATAACTATGCTGAGGAGTAGCTGACTTGGTGTTGCCTATTTTTTTTAGTGGAGACAGACAAGAAGCCATTCTTCAAGTATCATCCCACCACCATTTTTCCATTGTTTTAAAAGGCAGGGAAATTTTGCACGTTAGCATTATAATTAGTAGCTGGAGGGTACGGGTTTTTTTTGTGTGTGGTCGATGTGGATGGGGGGGTCAGGCCCTCTGTCAGTTCGCTGGTTAGTTTTTATTATCCCCAGAGAGGAGAAGTGGGCATGTGTTTGGCAGGTGAAAAGTTCGGATTCTGTTTCAGACAATGAAACAGGATCGGCATGCTCATCCCGTTCCTTTAGGAAACTTTTGGTTCATCAGCTGGGAATTCACCATGGTTCTATATACTCCTCTATGTGTGGGCACAGGTAACTGGCTTGTTCCAAGAAATATGCCGCAGAGCTTTTCAATTAAGCAGTACGTTGAAAATTATTTGCAGGTTTTCAGCGTTTCACCATAATTCTCATAATGTTTGTATGTGTCTCCTGAAACCCAATATGGCTGCCAAGGACATAAGTATGCTGAGGCGTAGCTGACTTCGTGTTGCCTATTTTTGTTAGTGGAGACTGACAAGAAGCCATTCTTCTAAGTATCATCCCACCATCATTTTTCCATTGTTTAAAAATGCAGGGAAATTTTGCAAGTTAGCATTATAATTAGTAGCTGGAGGGTACTTTTTTTATTTTTGGTGGGGTCAGTGTGGATGGGTTGGTCAGGCCATCTGTCAATTCACTGGTTTGTTTTTATTATCCCGAGAGAGGAGAAGTGGGCATGTGTTTGGCAGGTGAAAAGTGCGGATTCTGTTTCAGAGAATGAAACAGGATCGGCATGCTCATCCCGTTCCTTTAGGAAACTTTTGGTTCATCAGCTGGGAATTCACCATATTTCTATATACTCCTCTATGCGTGGGCACAGGTACCTGGCTTGTTCCAAGAAGTATGCCGCACAGCTTTTCAATTAACCAGTACGTTGAAAATTATTTGCAGGTTTTCAGCGTTTCACCATAATTTTGATAACGTTTGTATGTGCCTCCTGAAACCCAAGAAGGCTGCGACAGACATAACTATGCTGAGGAATAGCTGACTTGGTGTTGCCTATTTTTGTTAGTGGAGACAGACAAGAAGCCATTCTTCTAAGTATCATCCCACCACCATTTTTCCATTGTTTTAAAATGCAGGGAAATTTTGCAAGTTAGCATTATAATTAGTAGCTGGAGGGTACGGTTTTTTTTGTGTGTGGTCGATGTGGATGGGGGGGTCAGGCCCTCTGTCAGTTCGCTGGTTAGTTTTTATTATCCCCAGAGAGGAGATGTGGGCATGTGTTTAGCAGGTGAAAAGGGCGGATTCTGTTTCAGAGTATTAACGATGATCCCCATGGTCATCCCGTTCCTTTATAATCCTTTATTTCATTAGCTGGAAATCCACCATGGTTCTATATACTCCTCTTTGCGTGGGAACAGGTAACTGGCTTGTTCCAAGAAGTATGCTGGAGAGTTTTCATATTAACCAGTACGTTGAAAATTATTTGCAGGTGTTCAGCGTTTCACCATAATTGTGATAACGTTTGTTTGTGCCTCCTGAAACCCAAGATGGCTGCCACGAACATAACTATGCTGAGGCGTAGCTGACTTGGTTTTGCCTATTTTTATTAGTGGAGACTGACAAGAATCCATTCTTCTAAGTATCATCTCACCATCATTTTTCAATTGTTTAAAAATGCAGGAAAATTTTGCAAGTTAGCATTATAATTAGTAGCTGGAGGCTACGGTGTTTTGTATTTTTTTTCCTGTGGGGTCGCTGTGGATGTGTTGGTCAGGCCCTCTGTCAGTTCGCTGGTTTGTTTTTATTATCTCCAGAGAGGAGAAGTGGGTATTAGTATGGCAGGTCAAAACTGCGGATCTGTTTCAGAGAATTAAACAGGATCCGCATGGTAATCCCGTTCTTTTAAGAATCCTTTGCTTCATGAGCTGGGAATCCACCATGGTTCTATATACTTCTCTATGCGTGGGCACAGGAAACTGGCTTGTTCCAAGAAGTATGCCTCAGAGCTTTTCAATTAACCAGTATGTTGAAAATCCTTTGCAGGTTTTCAGCGTTTCACCATAATTGTGATAACGTGTGTATGTGCCTACTGAAACCAAATATGGCTGCTACGGACTTAACTATGCTGAGGCGTAGCTGACTTGGTGTTGCCTATTTTTCTCAGTGGAGACTGACAAGAAGCCATTCTTCTAAGATCATCCCACTATCATTTCTCCATTGTTTAAAAATGCAGGGAAATTTTGCAAATTGGCATTATAATTAGTAGCTGGAGGGTACTTTTTTTTTGTGGGGTCGGTCAGGATGGGTGTTCAGGCCCTCTGTCAGATCGCTGGTTTGTTTTTATTGTCCCCGGAGAAGAGTAGTGGGCATGTGTTTGGCAGGTGAAAAGTTCGGATTCTGTTTCAGAGAATGAAACAGGATCCGCATGCTCATCCCGTTCCTTTTGGAAACTTTTGCTTCATCAGCTGGGAATCCACCATGGTTCTATATACTCCTCTATGTGTGGGCACAGGTAACTGGCTTGTTCCAAGAAGTATGCCGCAGAGCTTTTCAATTAAGCAGTACGTTGAAAATTATTTGCAGGTTTTCAGCGTTTCACCATAATTCTCATAACGTTTGTATGTGTCTCCTGAAACCCAATATGGCTGCCAAGGACATAAGTATGCTGAGGCGCAGCTGTCTTCGTGTTGCCTATTTTTGTTAGTGGAGACTGACAAGAAGCCATTCTTCTAAGTATCATCCCACCATCATTTTTCCATTGTTTAAAAATGCAGGGAAATTTTGCAAGTTGGCATTATAATTAGTAGCTGGAGGGTACTTTTTTTTTTTTTTGAGGTCACTGTGGATGGGATGGTCAGGCCATCTGTCAGTTCACTGGTTTGTTTTTATTATCCCCAGAGAGGAGAAGTGGGCATGTGTTTGGCAGGTGAAAAGTGCGGATTCTGTTTCAGAGAATTAAACAGGATCCGCATGGTCATCTCATTCCTTTAAGCAACCTTTGCTTCATCAGCTGGGATTCCACTATGTTTCTATATACTCCTCTATGCGTGGGCACAGGTACATAGCTTGTTCCAAGAAGTATGCTGGAGAGTTTTCAAATTAACCAGTACGTTGAAAATTATTTGCAGGTTTTCAGCATTTCACCATAATTTTGATAACGTTTGTATGTGCCTCCTGAAACCCAAGAAGGCTGCGACGGACATAACTATGCTGAGGAGTAGCTGACTTGGTGTTGCCTATTTTTGTTAGTGGTGACAGACAAGAAGCCATTCTTCAAGTATCATCCCACCACCATTTTTCCATTGTTTTAAATGGCAGGGAAATTTTCAAGTTAGCATTATAATTAGTAGCTGGAGGGTACGGGTTTTTTTTGTGTGTGGTCGATGTGGATGGGGGGGGGTCAGGCCCTCGGTCAGTTCGCTGGTTAGTTTTTATTATCCCCAGAGAGGAGAAGTGGGCATGTGTTTGGCAGGTGAAAAGTTCGGATTCTGTTTCAGAGAATGAAACAGGATCGGCATGCTCATCCCGTTCCTTTAGGAAACTTTTGCTTCATCAGCTGGGAATCCACCATGGTTCTATATACTCCTCTATGTGTGGGCACAGGTAACTGGCTTGTTCCAAGAAGTATGCCGCAGAGCTTTTCAATTAAGCAGTACGTTGAAAATTATTTGCAGGTTTTCAGCGTTTCCCCATAATTCTCATAACGTTTGTATGTGTCTCCTGAAACCCAATATGGCTGCCAAGGACATAAGTATGCTGAGGCGTAGCTGTCTTCGTGTTGCCTATTTTTGTTAGTGGAGACTGACAAGAAGCCATTCTTCTAAGTATCATCCCACCACCATTTTTCCATTGTTTTAAAATGCAGGGAAATTTTGCAAGTTAGTATTATAATTAGTAGCTGGAGGGTCCTTTTTTTTTGTGGGGTCGCTTTGTATGTGGGTGCAAGGCCCTCTAGATGTTCGCTGGTTTGTTTTTATTATCCCCAGAGAGGAGAAGTGGGCATGTGTTTGGCAGGTGAAAAGGGCGGATTCTGTTTCAGAGAATTAACGATGATCCCCATGCTCATCTCGTTCCTTTAATAATCCTTTACTTCATCAGCTGGAAATCCACCATGGTTCTATATACTCCTCTTTGCGTGGGAACAGGTAACTGGCTTGTTCCAAGAAGTATGCCGCAGAGCTTTTAAATTAACCACTACGTTGAAAATTATTTGCAGGTGTTCAGCGTTTCACCATAATTGTGATAACGTTTGTTTGTGCCTCCTGAAACCCAAGATGGCTGCCACGAACATAACGATGCTGAGGCGTAGCTGACTTGGTTTTGTGTATTTTTGTTAGTGGAGACTGACAAGAATCCATTCTTCTAAGTATCATCTCACCATCATTTTTCAATTGTTTAAAAATGCAGGAAAATTTTGCAAGTTAGCATTATAATTAGTAGCTGGAGGCTACGGTGTTTTGTATTTTTTTTCCTGTGGGGTCGGTGTGGATGTGTTGGTCAGGCCCTCTGTCAGTTCGCTGGTTTGTTTTTATTATCTCCAGAGAGGAGAAGTGGGTATTAGTATGGCAGGTGAAAACTGCGGATGTTTTTCAGAGAATTAAACAGGATCCGCATGGTAATCCCGTTCCTTTAAGAATCCTTTGCTTCATGAGCTGGGAATCCACCATGGTTCTATATACTTCTCTATGCGTGGGCACAGGAAACTGGCTTGTTCCAAGAAGTATGCCTCAGAGCTTTTCAATTAACCAGTATGTTGAAAATCCTTTGCAGGTTTTCAGCGTTTCACCATAATTGTGATAACGTGTGTATGTGCCTACTGAAACCAAATATGGCTGCTACGGACTTAACTATGCTGAGGCGTAGCTGACTTGGTGTTGCCTATTTTTCTCAGTGGAGACTGACAAGAAGCCATTCTTCTAAGATCATCCCACTATCATTTCTCCATTGTTTAAAAATGCAGGGAAATTTTGCAAATTGGCATTATAATTAGTAGCTGGAGGGTACTTTTTTTTTGTGGGGTCGGTCAGGATGGGTGTTCAGGCCCTCTGTCAGATCGCTGGTTTGTTTTTATTGTCCCCGGAGAAGAGTAGTGGGCATGTGTTTGGCAGGTGAAAAGTTCGGATTCTGTTTCAGAGAATGAAACAGGATCCGCATGCTCATCCCGTTCCTTTTGGAAACTTTTGCTTCATCAGCTGGGAATCCACCATGGTTCTATATACTCCTCTATGTGTGGGCACAGGTAACTGGCTTGTTCCAAGAAGTATGCCGCAGAGCTTTTCAATTAAGCAGTACGTTGAAAATTATTTGCAGGTTTTCAGCGTTTCACCATAATTCTCATAACGTTTGTATGTGTCTCCTGAAACCCAATATGGCTGCCAAGGACATAAGTATGCTGAGGCGCAGCTGTCTTCGTGTTGCCTATTTTTGTTAGTGGAGACTGACAAGAAGCCATTCTTCTAAGTATCATCCCACCATCATTTTTCCATTGTTTAAAAATGCAGGGAAATTTTGCAAGTTGGCATTATAATTAGTAGCTGGAGGGTACTTTTTTTTTTTTTTGAGGTCACTGTGGATGGGATGGTCAGGCCATCTGTCAGTTCACTGGTTTGTTTTTATTATCCCCAGAGAGGAGAAGTGGGCATGTGTTTGGCAGGTGAAAAGTGCGGATTCTGTTTCAGAGAATTAAACAGGATCCGCATGGTCATCTCATTCCTTTAAGCAACCTTTGCTTCATCAGCTGGGATTCCACTATGTTTCTATATACTCCTCTATGCGTGGGCACAGGTACATAGCTTGTTCCAAGAAGTGTGCTGGAGAGTTTTCAAATTAACCAGTACGTTGAAAATTATTTGCAGGTTTTCAGCATTTCACCATAATTTTGATAACGTTTGTATGTGCCTCCTGAAACCCAAGAAGGCTGCGACAGACATAACTATGCTGAGGAGTAGCTGACTTGGTGTTGCCTATTTTTGTTAGTGGTGACAGACAAGAAGCCATTCTTCAAGTATCATCCCACCACCATTTTTCCATTGTTTTAAATGGCAGGGAAATTTTCAAGTTAGCATTATAATTAGTAGCTGGAGGGTACGGGTTTTTTTTGTGTGTGGTCGATGTGGATGGGGGGGGTCAGGCCCTCGGTCAGTTCGCTGGTTAGTTTTTATTATCCCCAGAGAGGAGAAGTGGGCATGTGTTTGGCAGGTGAAAAGTTCGGATTCTGTTTCAGAGAATGAAACAGGATCGGCATGCTCATCCCGTTCCTTTAGGAAACTTTTGCTTCATCAGCTGGGAATCCACCATGGTTCTATATACTCCTCTATGTGTGGGCACAGGTAACTGGCTTGTTCCAAGAAGTATGCCGCAGAGCTTTTCAATTAAGCAGTACGTTGAAAATTATTTGCAGGTTTTCAGCGTTTCCCCATAATTCTCATAACGTTTGTATGTGTCTCCTGAAACCCAATATGGCTGCCAAGGACATAAGTATGCTGAGGCGTAGCTGTCTTCGTGTTGCCTATTTTTGTTAGTGGAGACTGACAAGAAGCCATTCTTCTAAGTATCATCCCACCACCATTTTTCCATTGTTTTAAAATGCAGGGAAATTTTGCAAGTTAGTATTATAATTAGTAGCTGGAGGGTCCTTTTTTTTTGTGGGGTCGCTTTGTATGTGGGTGCAAGGCCCTCTAGATGTTCGCTGGTTTGTTTTTATTATCCCCAGAGAGGAGAAGTGGGCATGTGTTTGGCAGGTGAAAAGGGCGGATTCTGTTTCAGAGAATTAACGATGATCCCCATGCTCATCTCGTTCCTTTAATAATCCTTTACTTCATCAGCTGGAAATCCACCATGGTTCTATATACTCCTCTTTGCGTGGGAACAGGTAACTGGCTTGTTCCAAGAAGTATGCCGCAGAGCTTTTAAATTAACCACTACGTTGAAAATTATTTGCAGGTGTTCAGCGTTTCACCATAATTGTGATAACGTTTGTTTGTGCCTCCTGAAACCCAAGATGGCTGCCACGAACATAACGATGCTGAGGCGTAGCTGACTTGGTTTTGCGTATTTTTGTTAGTGGAGACTGACAAGAATCCATTCTTCTAAGTATCATCTCACCATCATTTTTCCATTGTTTAAAAATGTAGGAAAATTTTGCAAGTTAGCATTATAATTAGTAGCTGGAGGCTACGGTGTTTTTTTTTTTTTTCCTGTGGGGTCGGTGTGGATGTGTTGGTCAGGCCCTCTGTCAGTTCGCTGGCTTGTTTTTATTATCTCCAGAGAGGAGAAGTGGGTATTAGTATGGCAGGTCAAAACTGCGGATCTGTTTCAGAGAATTAAACAGGATCCGCATGGTAATCCCGTTCCTTTAAGAATCCTTTGCTTCATGAGCTGGGAATCCACCATGGTTCTATATACTTCTCTATGCGTGGGCACAGGAAACTGGCTTGTTCCAAGAAGTATACCTCAGAGCTTTTCAATTAACCAGTATGTTGAAAATCCTTTGCAGGTTTTCAGCGTTTCACCATAATTGTGATAACGTGTGTATGTGCCTACTGAAACCAAATATGGCTGCTACGGCATAACTATGCTGAGGCGTAGCTGACTTGGTGTTGCGTATTTTTGTCAGTGGAGACTGACAAGAAGCCATTCTTCTCAGTATCATCCCACCATCATTTCTCCATTGTTTAAAAATGCAGGGAAATTTTGCAAATTGGCATTATAATTAGTAGCTGGAGTGTACTTTTGTTTTTGTGGGGTCGGTAAGGATGGGTGTTCAGGCCCTCTGTCAGATCGCTGGTTTGGTTTTATTATCCCCAGAGAAGAGTAGTGGGCATGTGTTTGGCAGGTGAAAAGGGCGGATTCTGTTTCAGAGAATTAAACAGGATCAGCATACTCATCTCATTCTTTAAGAATCCTTTGCTTCATCAGCTGGGATTCCACCATGTTTCTATATACTCCTCTATGCGTGGGCACAGGTACCTGGCTTGTTCCAAGAAGTATGCCGCAGAGCTTTTCAATTAAGCAGTACGTTGAAAATTATTTGCAGGTGTTCAGGGTTTCACCATAATTGTGATAACGTTTGTTTGTGCCTCCTGAAACCCAAGATGGCTGCCACGAACATAACGATACTGAGGCGTAGCTGATTTGGTTTTCCCTATTATTGTTAGTGGAGACTGACAAGAATCCATTCTTCTAAGTATCATCTCACCATCATTTTTCCATTGTTTAAAAATGCAGGAAAATTTTGCAAGTTAGCATTATAATTAGTAGCTGGAGGCTACGGTGTTTTTTTTTTTTTCCTGTGGGGTCGGTGTGGATGTGTTGGTCAGGCCCTCTGTCAGTTCGCTGGTTTGTTTTTATTATCCCCAGAGAGGAGAAGTGAGTATTAGTATGGCATGTGAAAACTGCGGATCTGTTTCAGAGAATTAAACACGATCCGCATCGTAATCCTGTTTCTTTAAGAATCCTTTGCTTCATGAGCTGGGAATCCACCATGGTTCTATATACTTCTCTATGCGTGGGCACAGGAAACTGGCTTGTTCCAAGAAGTATGCCTCAGAGCTTTTCAATTAACCAGTATGTTGAAAATCCTTTGCAGGTTTTCAGCGTTTCACCATAATTGTGATAACGTGTGTATGTGTCTCCTGAAACCCAATATGGCTGCCAAGGACATAAGTATGCTGAGGCGTAGCTGACTTCGTGTTGCCTATTTTTGTTAGTGGAGACTGACAAGAAGCCATTCTTCTAAGTATCATCCCGCCATCATTTTTCCATTGTTTAAAAATGCAGAGAAATTTTGCAAGTTAGCATTATAATTAGTAGCTGGAGGGTACTTTTTTTTTTTTTTGGTGGGGTCCGTGTGGATGGGTTGGTCAGGCCATCTGTCAATTCACTGGCTTGTTTTTATTATCCCCAGAGTGGAGAAGTGGGCATGTGTTTGGCAGGTGAAAAGTGCGGATTCTGTTTCAGAGAATTAAACAGGATCCGCATGGTCATCTCATTCCTTTAAGAATCCTTTGCTTCATCAGCTGGGATTCCACCATGTTTCTATATACTCCTCTATGCGTGGGCACAGGTACCTGGCTTGTTCCAAGAAGTATGCCGCAGAGCTTTTCAATTAACGAGTACGTTGAAAATTATTTGCAGGATTTCAGCGTTTCACCATAATTTTGATAACGTTTCTATGTGCCTCCTGAAACCCAAGAAGGCTGCGACGGACATAACTATGCTGAGGAGTAGCTGACTTGGTGTTGCCTATTTTTGTTAGTGGAGACTGACAAGAAGCCATTCTTCTAAGTATCATCACACCACCATTTTTGCATTGTTTTAAAATGCAGGGAAATTTTGCAAGTTAGCATTATAATTAGTAGCTGAAGGGTACGGTTTTTTTGTGTGTGTGGTCGATGTGGATGGGGGGGTCAGGCCCTCTGTCAGTTCGCTGGTTAGTTTTTATTATCCCCAGAGAGGAGAAGTGGGCATGTGTTTGGCAGGTAAAAAGGGCGGATTCTGTTTCAGGGAATTAACGATGATCCCCATGGTCATCCCGTTCCTTTAATAATCCTTAAATTCATCAGCTGGAAATCCACCATGGTTCTATATACTCCTCTTTGTGTGGGAACAGGTAACTGGCTTGTTCCAAGAAGTATGCCGCAGAGCTTTTCAATTAACCACTACGTTGAAAATTATTTGCAGGTGTTCAGCGTTTCACCATAATTGTGATAACGTTTGTTTGTGCCTCCTGAAACCCAAGATGGCTGCCACGAACATAACGATGCTGAGGCATAGCTGATTTGGTTTTGCCTATTTTTGTTAGTGGAGACTGACAAGAATCCATTCTTCTATGTATCATCTCACCATCATTTTTCCATTGTTTAAAAATGCAGGAAAATTTTGCAGGTTAGCATTATAATTAGTAGCTGGAGGCTACGGTGTTTTTTTTTTTTTTTCCTGTGGGGTCTGTGTGGATGTGTTGGTCAGGCCCTCTGTCAGTTCGCTGGTTTGTTTTTATTATCGCCAGAGAAGAGTAGTGGGCATGTGTTTGGCAGGTGAAAAGTGCGGATTCTGTTTCAGAGAATTAAACAGGATCCGCATGGTCATCTCATTCCTTTAAGAATCCTTTGCTTCATCAGCTGGGATTCCACCATGTTTCTATATACTCCTCTATGCGTGGGCACAGATACCTGGCTTGTTCCAAGAAGTATGCCGCAGAGCTTTTCAATTAACCACTACGTTGAAAATTATTTGCAGGTTTTCAGCGTTTCACCATAATTTTGATAACGTTTTGTATGTGCCTCCTGAAACCCAAGAAGGCTGCGACGGACATAACTATGCTGAGGAGTAGCTGACTTGGTGTTGCCTATTTTTGTTAGTGGAGACAGACAAGAAGCCATTCTTCTAAGTATCATCCCACCACCATTTTTGCATTGTTTTAAAATGCAGGGAAATTTTGCAAGTTAGCATTATAATTAGTAGCTGGAGGGTACGGTTTTTTTTTTGTGTGTGGTCGATGTGGATGGGGGGGTCAGGCCCTGTGTCAGTTCGCTGGTTAGTTTTTATTATCCCCGGAGAAGAGAAGTGGGCATGTGTTTGGCAGGTGAAAAGTGCGGATTCTGTTTCAGAGAATTAAACAGGATCCGCATGGTCAACTCATTCCTTTAAGAATCCTTTGCTTCATCAGCTGGGATTCCACCATGTTTCTATATACTCCTCTATGCGTGGGCACAGGTACCTGGCTTGTTCCAAGAAGTATGCCGCAGAGCTTTTCAATTAACCACTACGTTGAAAATTATTTGCAGGTTTACAGCGTTTCACCATAATTTTGATAACGTTTTTATGTGCCTCCTGAAACCCAAGAAGGCTGCGACAGACATAACTATGCTGAGGAATAGCTGACTTGGTGTTGCCTATTTTTGTTAGTGGAGACAGACAAGAAGCCATTCTTCTAAGTATCATCCCACCACCATTTTTCCATTGTTTTAAAATGCAGGGAAATTTTGCAAGTTAGCATTATAATTAGTAGCTGGAGGGTACGGTTTTTTTTTTGTGTGGTCGATGTGGATGGGGGGGTCAGGCCCTCTGTCAGTTCGCTGGTTAGTTTTTATTATCCCCAGAGAGGAGAAGTGGGCATGTGTTTAGCAGGTGAAAAGGGCAGATTCTGTTTCAGAGTATTAGCGATGATCCCCATCGTCATCCCGTTCCTTTAATAATCCTTTACTTCATCAGCTGGAAATCCACCATGGTTCTATATACTCCTCTTTGCGTGGGAACAGGTAACTGGCTTGTTCCAAGAAGTATGCTGGAGAGTTTTCATATTAACCAGTACGTTGAAAATTATTTGCAGGTGTTCAGCGTTTCACCATAATTGTGATAACGTTTGTTTGTGCCTCCTGAAACCCAAGATGGCTGCCAAGAACATAACTATGCTGAGGCGTAGCTGACTTGATTTTGCCTATTTTTGTTAGTGGAGACTGACAAGAATCCATTCTTCTAAGTATCATCTCACCATCATTTTTCCAAGGTTTAAAAATGCAGGAAAATTTTGCAAGTTAGCATTATAATTAGTAGCTGGAGGCTACGGTGTTTTTTTTTTTTTTTTCCTCTGGGGTCTGTGTGGATGTGTTGGTCAGGCCCTCTGTCAGTTCGCTGGTTTGTTTTTATTATCTCCAGAGAGGAGAAGTGGGTATTAGTATGGCAGGTGAAAACTGCGGATGTTTTTCAGAGAATTAAACAGGATCCGCATGGTAATCCCGTTCCTTTAAGAATCCTTTGCTTCATGAGCTGGGAATCCACCATGGTTCTATATACTTCTCTATGCGTGGGCACAGGAAACTGGCTTGTTCCAAGAAGTATGCCTCAGTGCTTTTCAATTAACCAGTATGTTGAAAATCCTTTGCAGGTTTTCAGCGTTTCACCATAATTGTGATAACGTGTGTATGTGCCTACTGAAACCAAATATGGCTGCTACGGACATAACTATGCTGAGGCGTAGCTGACTTGGTGTTGCCTATTTTTCTCAGTGGAGACTGACAAGAAGCCATTCTTCTAAGTATCATCCCACCATCATTTCTCCATTGTTTAAAAATGCAGGGAAATTTTGCAAATTGGCATTATAATTAGTAGCTGGAGGGTACTTTTTTTTTTTGTGGGGTCGGTCAGGATGGGTGTTCTGGCCCTCTGTCAGATCGCTGGTTTGTTTTTATTATCCCCAGAGAAGAGTAGTGGGCATGTGTTTGGAAGGTGAAAAGTTCGGATTCTGTTTCAGACAATGAAACAGGATCCGGATGCTCATCCCGTTCCTTTTGGAAACTTTTGCTTCATCAGCTGGGAATCCACCATGGTTCTATATACTCCTCTATGTGTGGGCACAGGTAACTGGCTTGTTCCAAGAAGTACGCCGCAGAGCTTTTCAATTAAGCAGTACGTTGAAAATTATTTGCAGGTTTTCAGGGTTTCACCATCATTTTGATAACGTTTGTATGTGCCTCCTGAAACCCAAGAAGGCTGCGACGGACATAACTATGCTGAGGAGTAGCTGACTTCGTGTTGCCTATTTTTGTTAGTGGAGACAGACAAGAAGCCATTCTTCAAGTATCATCCCACCACCATTTTTCCATTGTTTTAAAAGGCAGGGAAATTTTGCAAGTTAGCATTATAATTAGTAGCTGGAGGGTACGGGTTTTTTTTGTGTGTGGTTGATGTGGATGGGGGGGGTCAGGCCCTCTGTCAGTTCGCTGGTTAGTTTTCATTATCCCCACAGAGGAGAAGTGGGCATGTGTTTGGCAGGTGAAAAGTTCGGATTCTGTTTCAGAGAATGAAACAGTATCGGCATGCTCATCCCGTTCCTTTAGGAAACTTTTGGTTCATCAGCTGGGAATTCACCATGGTTCTATATACTCCTCTATGTGTGGGCACAGGTAACTGGCTTGTTCCAAGAAGTATGCCGCAGAGCTTTTCAATTAAGCAGTACGTTGAAAATTATTTGCAGGTTTTCAGCGTTTCACCATAATTCTCATAACGTTTGTATGTGTCTCCTGAAACCCAATATGGCTGCCAAGGACATAAGTATGCTGAGGCGTAGCTGACTTCGTGTTGCCTATTTTTGTTAGTGGAGACTGACAAGAAGCCATTCTTCTAAGTATCATCCCACCATCATTTTTCCATTGTTTAAAAATGCAGGGAAATTTTGCAAGTTAGCATTATAATTAGTAGCTGAAGGGTACTTTTTTTTTTTTTTTGTGGGGTCAGTGTGGATGGGTTGGTCAGGCCATCTGTCAATTCACTGGTTTCTTTCTATTATCCCCAGAGAGTAGAAGTGGGCATGTGTTTTCAGGTGAAAAGTGCGGATTCTGTTTCAGAGAATTAAACAGGATCCGCATGGTCATCTCATTCCTTTAAGAATCCTTTGCTTCATCATCTGGGATTCCAGCATGTTTCTATATACTCTTCTATGCGTGGGCACAGGTACCTGGCTTGTTCCAAGAAGTATGCCGCAGAGCTTTTCAATTAATCAGTACGTTGAAAATTATTTGCAGGTGTTCAGCGTTTCACCATAATTGTGATAACGTTTGTTTGTGCCTCCTGAAACCCAAGATGGCTGCCACGAACATAATGATACTGAGGCGTAGCTGACTTGGTTTTGCCTATTTTTATTAGTGGAGACTGACAAGAATCCATTCTTCTAAGTATAATCTCACCATCATTTTTCTATTGTTTAAAAATGCAGGAAAATTTTGCAAGTTAGCATTATAATTAGTAGCCGGAGGCTACGGTGTTTTTTTTTTTTTTTTTCCTGTGGGGTCGGTGTGGATGTGTTGGTCAGGCCCTCTGTCAGTTCGCTGGTTTGTTTTTATTATCCCCAGAGAGGAGAAGTGGGTATTAGTATGGCAGGTGAAAAGTGCGGATTCTGTTTCAGAGAATGAAACAGGATCCGCATGGTAATCCCGTTCCTTTAAGAATCCTTTGCTTCATGAGCTGGGAATCCACCATGGTTCTATATACTTCTCTATGCGTGGGCACAGGAAACTGGCTTGTTCCAAGAAGTATGCCTCAGAGCTTTTCAATTAACCAGTATGTTGAAAATCCTTTGCAGGTTTTCAGCGTTTCACCATAATTGTGATAACGTGTGTATGTGCCTACTGAAACCAAATATGGCTGCTATGGACATAACTATGCTGAGCCGTAGCTGACTTGGTGTTGCCTATTTTTTTCAGTGGAGACTGACAAGAAGCCATTCTTCTAAGTATCATCCCACCATCATTTCTCCATTGTTTAAAAATGCAGGGAAATTTTGCAAATTGGCATTATAATTAGTAGCTGGAGGGTACTTTTTTTTTGTGGGGTCGGTCAGGATGGGTGTTCAGGTGTTGAGCCTACGAATACTGAGTTGTAGAAATGCCCCCTGTATTTCTGGAGACAAGATTTGATTTCAGAAGTCAAATAAGGCTTTTCCTTAAGGAAAAGATAAATGTGTTAGTTCAAAAGCTGCCTCGTCTCAGGAGGGCGTCTTGCTGGTCAGTAGAAGCTGCATCTCAAGGAGACAGCTGTAAACTGGGCCTTTGGTTCTCACCTGTTTTGAAAGACAAGGCACGCCTCCCTTAGGACCAAAGGTTGCTGGTGCTGCTGACAGGTGGACCCCCGGAGATGAGAGCTAATCACATAGATATGCTAATGCCCAAGCCGGGCCCAGATGGAACCATGCGGTTCAAGTAATTAACACAAAGCACAGCCCATGTTGACTTCTGGGATCATCTCTGTCTCCAAGAACACAATCACCAGAGCCAAGATGTCTCTGTTTGTTGCTAAAGTAATAGCCTTATCATAAAACTTAGAAGTTTGCCCCAAGAAGATTTTATAACCCATTGTTCCCCTAGTTAGAGTTAGTTAAAGGATCTGTAGTAGACTTTTAGGAGACTTTGACCCTAAAGCAAACTGCCTGTTAGTTTCAAAATCCCGTTGCCCTTGGCAACCGGAGCCTGTATGTACCCTATATAATACCTGTGTGGAGTTTCAGTCGGGGAAATATTTGATGCGGGTAAAATATTTCCATCCGGATACCCTCCTTTATCTATTTTCATAAACTTTCACTTTATAAACAAAAAAAAAAAAAAAAAGGACCTCTTTGCGGGGAGCGTAGCTAACTCCCCGCAAACTGGCGTAGTCGGCAGGACACTCCGATAGGGTCTTGAAGGCAAAAGGCTTTGCTCGAGCGAAGAGTTCCCGAATTGCATCGCAAGGGACCTGGAGTGGATTGAAAGTCGCGCGCGCGTCTTACCTAGTGAGAGGTAAGTGAACATCTCCAGGGAAAAGTAAATTATTATTCTGTCCGGATTAAAATAATGAGGAAGACTATCTTTTCTGAGTATGTGGAATTGTTGAGAGCTTATTAAAGAGTACTAGAGTAATTGCCAAAAAGAAAAATCTCGAGAAATTGTTAATTAATTTCCAAGCACTGTGATTGGTTCCCACCTCCGGGTGAGTTCAAGCTGCAGCAAAAGTAGTTGGCGCTGAAAACATTATGAAAAGCGCTCCGAAAATAAATAAATAAATAAATAAATTAAATTTCTCTATGTATTTAAAAGCTCTGCTCTTTAATTTCTCAAGCTCTACAGCTGTTTCATTCTAACTCAGAATTCTCTTTTAGCGAGACGGAGGATATCCGTCCTAAAATAAGCTTAGTAAAAGATCTGGAGCCTGTTTTTAGCAGAAAAGAGAAGGTCAATTGGGACCTTCCGTCTGCATTGGGCCAGGATAAGACAAAGCCAATAAAAGTAGGTACCGACCCTCTTCTCGGGTCTATAGAAAATATAGAAAAGAGAAAAAGAAAGAATTCTAAAGGAGAACTTTCACTTTGAGAGCTCTCTGCGTGGCTCAAGTCAGCCGCTTTAAGCTTGGGAACCGCTACTCTCTAATGCAAATGATTCCCTGAAGCATGATCCACCGTTGAGAGAGGCTGTTAAAAAAAAAAAAAACTTTTAAAGAACAAACTAAGATCTTAGAAAAGATGATCAGGTTATTGCTCAAATTCAACAGTGCTGTATTAGAACATAAGAGAAGATAGCTTCTCCTAAACAGTCTGTGTTTTCTTGTGTAAGATGTTAAAGAAAATGTTAATGAAACTTATGTAGATTTTATCACTAGATTACAAGATGTGCAAAAAACGGTTAGTCCGCCTGACTTAAAAAATTTAATATTACATATATTGGCTTTTAATAATACTAATTCAAAATGTTAGCGGCTTTTACATCCGCCGCTCAAAAAAAAAAAAAAAAAAGGGTTTCGCCGAAAAGTTAAATCAGAGGCTTTTAAAATACAAATGTTGGCTGAGGCTAGCAGTGGGAAAGGCATTCCCAGAAAGCAAAAAACTGTCGTAAAATGTCTCGATTACGACCGTAAAGGACATTTTGGAAAAAAAAAAAAAAATTATAAACAACTTTCCGGAGCTTTTATCACTGACCGGAGCTCTCTTACCTTAAAAGGGATTTCAGTACATTTGGGTATAGTTGATTCAGATTACTCAGGAAAAATTTCAGTTAATGATGAGTTCCAATTTTGATTATCTTATTCAGGCTAGAGACCGTATTGCACAACTTCTATTGTTACCTTATATACAGAAGTTCTAAGGCAAGGAGGTTTTGGGAGCACTGGAACTAAAGTGTATTGGCAAGCTTTAATTAATGACCAGAGACCTCAATTAGAGATTAAGTTAAATGGCAAATCTTTTGTTGGACTTGTAGAT
Organism: Eulemur rufifrons; assembly: GCF_041146395.1. NCBI lineage: Eukaryota > Metazoa > Chordata > Mammalia > Primates > Lemuridae > Eulemur > Eulemur rufifrons. The sequence continues at coordinate 1,577,169 of NW_027182815.1, read as the reverse complement.
ACTGGGGCTGATGTTACAATTATTTCTAAAAGTTTTTGGCCAAAGGCTTGGCCTTTACAAGAAGTTCCTACTGTTCTTACCGGAATAGGAACGATGACTGACATATTTCAAAGTCGACAAATTTTAAATTGTTCAGGTCCTGATGGACAGACAGCCACTTTAAAACCTTACGTGGCTAACATCACTATTAATTTGTGGGGAAGAGATTTGTTACAGCAATGGGGAGCATACATCAATATACCTAATACATCTGCTCCTGCTAAACAGATTATGTTAAATATGAATTATAACCCTTGTTTTGGTTTGGGTAAAAGGAGCCAAGGGGCTAAGACTTTCGAGGCACCAAAGGCACATACTTCTCGGCATGGTTTATGCTATCCAAATTTTGGATAGCGGCCACTGCTGCTGAAAAGCACCATTATGCTCTGGCTTTAAATTGGATATCACAAAAGCCTATATGGACAGAGCAGTGGCCACTAAACCAAGAAAAATTGGGTGCTCTTCAAATATTAGGAGAAGAACAATTACAAGCAGGACATATAGAGGAGTCCACCAGTCCGTGGAATTCTCCTATATTTGTTATTAAAAAGAAATCTGGCAAATGGCAAATGTTAACTGATTTAAAAATAATCAATATAATTATACAATTAATAATCAAGCCAAACGTATTGTTTCTCATTGTCCCACTTGTCAATTAATTAATCAGCTTAAATTTTCTGCAGGACTTAATCCTCGAGGTCTCTCGCCAAATGAATTATGGCAAATGGATGTTACTCATATTCCTAAATTTGGCAAGTTAGGTATTGTACGTGTTACTGTAGATACTTATTCCAGTCTTATTATGGCTACTCCATCCTCTGGAGAAACTGTTAGACATGTACTTTCACGTTTACACTCCTGTTTTGTATAAATGGGAGTCCCAGCCACCATTAAAACTGACAATGGCCCTGCTTACACTAGTCATTCTTTTGCAGCTTTTTATATTAAATGAGACATCAAGCACATTACTGGCATTCCTTATAATCCTCAAGGACAAGGTATTATAGAACGTACACATCAAACTTTAAAAAACATGTTATTAAAACAAAAAGGGGGAGGTAGACAGTCTCCCAAAGACAGAATAAATCAAGCCTTATTTACCTAAAATTTTTTGAATATTCATAAGGAAGATAAATTAACAGCAATAGAAAAGCATTGGAATGGGAGTCCACAATCAGACTCTTTCCCTCACCAGCCTATCTGGTGGAAAGATAATGTAGAAAATAAATGGAAAAAAGGATGGGCAAAGGTGTGGGGGAGAGTTTTTGCTTGTGTTTTGACAGATGACAGACCAACAGTCTGGATTCCAAGCAGAAGAATCAAACCCAGAGTGGAAACTCAAGGGGAAAAAGCAGAAGACACGTCAGGCACAGACCATGACGTGGGGACAGCTGAAGAGAACATACAAAGAAGCAGACAAGATATTGAACCGGACATTTGTACCTAAAACGTCTGTAAATCTTTTTCTTGCCATGATCTGCGTGGTGAGCATGGTGGTAAGAGTGTCTGGCAACCAGACACATCACTATTGGGCATTCTAAAATTGCACCCACAGATATACCCCTTTGTAAGAAAGTAATAATTTCTGATCCTAAAACTTGGGTACAATGGGACAATTATAGAGCTCACACGGGGCGCATTCTTGCTGGGTCCACATCTTATGGTGTTGTCCTAGACTGGAGTCCCTATGGACATCCTGCCTCCTCTCACAATTTTAAAAAGCTTCATTGGAATAAAACTGCCACCTCGATGTCTGTAAAAGACACTGACCTTAAAAGTCATATTACATGGCTCAATGATGGTATGAGCTCTCCAGCTCCTCATATTTTAGATGGCCCTATTCATGATCAATTGTGGAAAATATCAGCTGCTTTGCACCCTTTGCAGGCCTGGATTAGCACACACACTGGATACAAACAATAGCCGAGAATGGACTTTTAATTTAAATTCTACTCATTATATTCAAGTTTGTGTTAGACTGCCTTACTTATTTATGATTGGACATGCTGTTTATAAAGAACCTTCTTTCCTAGTGACCTGTGACAACTGTTCTTATTATACCTGTATTAAGAATTCTATAAAGTTCAACCCTTATAAAGAAACACTTTATATTTTCAAAGCCAGAACAGGACTGTGGTTACCTGTTAAAATGAATAGAGTCTGGCAAGAAACACCAGCAATGTTCCTTTTGGATAAACTACTTAACCACATTCTTAAACGTACAAAAAGATTTATTGGTCTCTTAATAGCAGCTATTTTGGGAATCATTGCTGTCACTGCTTCTGCGGCCACCGCAGGTGTAGCTCTACATCAGACCGTTCAGACCACTGAATTTGTTCAAAACTGGCACCATGATTCAAATCAATTATGGTCTACACAAAATCAAATTGACTCTAAATTAGCTACTCAAGTGGCTGACTTACAGCAAGCAGTCACCTTGTTGGGAGACCAGGTTATAAGTCTACAAAAGCAACTTAGACTTCGTTGTGATTGGAATATCACTCAATTTTGTGTTACACCTCATATATATAATCAAACTCGGTTTCCTTGGGAAAACATCAAAAAACATCTACTTAATCAAGGAAATCTGACTGAAGAGATTAAAAATTTACAACAAGAAATATTAAGTACCTTCAGTCACAAACTTAAATTGCTCTCTGAAGCTGACATTATTGATGACATCTCTTCTGGTTTGGAGTCAGCTGATCCACTTTATCATCTTAAGATCTATGGGAGTTCCACTATTGTAACTTTTAGCATTATTTTAATCCTTTGCTTGTGTTTATTTATAGTCTGGAGAAAACTCCGAAGCAGACAAGAATCCAGAGACCAACTCCTCGCTGTGATGGCTGTCCAACTCCATCACCTTTCTTCAAAAAATAAAAAAGGGGGAGATGTTGAGCCTAAGAATACTGAGTTGTAGAAATGCCCCCTGTATTTCTGGAGACAAGATTTGATTTCAGAAGTCAAATAAGGTTTTGCCTTAAGGAAAAGATAAATGTGTTAGTTCAAAAGCTGCCTCGTCTCAGGAGGGCGTCTTGCTGGTCAGTAGAAGCTGCATCTCAAGGAGACAGCTGTAAACTGGGCCTTTGGTTCTCACCTGTTTTGAAAGACAAGGCAGGCCTCCCTTAGGACCAAAGGTTGCTGGTGCTGCTGACAGGTGGACCCCCGGAGATGAGAGCTAATCAGATAGATATGCTAATGCCCAAGCCGGGCCCAGATGGAACCATGCGGTTCAAGTAATTAACACAAAGCACAGCCCATGTTGACTTCTGGGATCATCTCTGTCTCCAAGAACACAATCACCAGAGCCAAGATGTCTCTGTTTGTTGCTAAAGTAATAGCCTTATCATAAAACTTAGAAGTTTGCCCCAAGAAGATTTTATAACCCATTGTTCCCCTAGTTAGAGTTAGTTAAAGGATCTGTAGTAGACTTTTAGGAGACTTTGACCCTAAAGCAAACTGCCTGTTAGTATCAAAATCCCGTTGCGCTTGGCAACCGGAGCCTGTATGTACCCTATATAATACCTGTGTGGAGTTTCAGTCTGGGAAATATTTGATGCGGGTAAAATATTTCCATCCGGATACCCTTCTTTATCTATTTTCATAAACTTTCACTTTATAAACTATATCTTTGGCTCTGTGTATTATTATTGCCATTACTTTATATTTTTATATCTGTTTCCTACTATATTTTTCATCCTTTGCGATGACCCCTGCCTGAGAGACCTGATCGGAAGAAAAAACCTCTTTGCAGGGAGCGTAGCTAACTCCCTGCAAACTGGCGTAGTCAACTTAGAGATCTGATCAGAACAAAGAGAAAAGGACCTCTTTGCGGGGAGCGTAGCTAACTCCCCGAATTCAGGACCTCTGTCAGATCGCTGGATTGTTTTTATTATCCCCAGAGAAGAGTAGTGGGCATGTGTTTGGCAGGTGAAAAGTGCGGATTCTGTTTCAGAGAATTAAACAGGATCCGCATGGTCATCTCATTCCTTTAAGAATCCTTTGCTTCATCAGCTGGGATTCCACCATGTTTCTATATACTCCTCTATGCGTGGGCACAGGTACCTGGCTTGTTCCAAGAAGTATGCTGGAGAGATTTCAAATTAACCAGTACGTTGAAAATTATTTGCAGGTTTTCAGCGATTCACCATAATTTTGATAACGTTTGTTTGTGCCTCCTGAAACCCAAGAAGGCTGCGACGGACATAACTATGCTGAGGAGTAGCTGACTGGGTGTTGCCTATTTTTGTTAGTGGAGAATGACAAGAAGCCATTCTTCTAAGTATCATCCCACCACCATTTTTGCATTGATTTAAAATGCAGGGAAATTTTGCAAGTTAGCATTATAATTAGTAGCTGGAGGGTACGGTTTTTTTGTGTGTGTGGTCGATGTGGATGGGGGGGGTCAGGCCCTCTGTCAGTTCGCTGGTTAGTTTTTATTATCCCCAGAGAGGAGAAGTGGGCATGTGTTTGGCAGGTGAAAAGGGCGGATTCTGTTTCAGAGAATTAACGATGATCCCCATGCTCATCCCGTTCCTTTAATAATCCTTTACTTCATCAGCTGGAAATCCACCATGGTTCTATATACTCCTCTTTGCGTGGGAACAGGTAACTGGCTTGTTCCAAGAAGTATGCCGCAGAGCTTTTCAATTAACCAGTACGTTGAAAATTATTTGCAGGTGTTCAGCGTTTCACCATAATTGTGATAACGTTTGTTTGTGCCTCCTGAAACCCAAGATGGCTGACACGAACATAACTATGCTGAGGCGTAGCTGACTTGGTTTTGCCTATTTTTGTTAGTGGAGACTGACAAGTATCCATTCTTCTAAGTATCATCCCACCATCATTTTTCCATTGTTTAAAAATGCAGGAAAATTTTGCAAGTTAGCATTATAATTAGTAGCTGGAGGCTACGGTGTTTTTTTTTTTTTTTCCTGTGGGGTCGGTGTGGATGTGTTGGTCATGCCCTCTGTCAGTTCGCTGGTTTGTTTTTATTATCCCCAGAGAGGAGAAGTGGGTATTAGTATGGCAGGTGAAAACTGCGGATCTGTTTCAGAGAATTAAACAGGATCCGCATGGTAATCCCGTTCCTTTAAGAATCCTTTGCTTCATGAGCTGGGAATCCACCATGGTTCTATATACTTCTCTATGCGTGGGCACAGGAAACTGGCTTGTTCCAAGAAGTATGCCTCAGAGCTTTTCAATTAACGAGTATGTTGAAAATCCTTTGCAGGTTTTCAGCATTTCACCATAATTGTGATAAAGTCTGTATGTGTCTCCTGAAACCCAATATGACTGCCAAGGACATAAGTATGCTGAGGCGTAGCTGACTTCGTGTTGCCTATTTTTGTTAGTGGAGACTGACATGAAGCCATTCTTCTAAGTATCATCCCACCATCATTTTTCCATTTTTTAAAAATGCAGGGAAATTTTGCAAGTTAGCATTATAATTAGTAGCTGGAGGGTACTGTTTTGTTTTTTTTTTTTGTGGGGTCAGTGTGGATGGGTTGGTCAGGCCATCTGTCAATTCACTGGTTTGTTTTTATTATCCCCAGAGAGGAGAAGTGGGCATATATTTGGCAGGTGAAAAGTGCGGATTCTGTTTCAGAGAATTAAACAGGATCGGCATGGTCATCTCATTCCTTTAAGAATCCTTTGCTTCATCAGCTGGGATTCCACCATGTTTCTATATACTCCTCTATGCGTGGGCACAGGTACCTGGCTTGTTCCAAGAAGTATGCTGGAGAGTTTTCAAATTAACCAGTACGTTGAAAATTATTTGCAGGTTTTCAGCGTTTCACCATAATTTTGATAACGTTTGTATGTGCCTCCTGAAACCCAAGAAGGCTGCGATGGACATAACTATGATGAGGAGTAGCTGACTTGGTGTTGCCTATTTTTGTTAGTGGAGACAGACACGAAGCCATTCTTCTAAGTATCATCTCACCACCATTTTTCCATTGTTTTAAAATGCAGGGAAATTTTGCAAGTTAGCATTATAATTAGTAGCTGGAGGGTACGGTTTATTTTTGTGTGTGGTCGATGTGGATGGGGGGGTCAGGCCCTCTGTCAGTTCGCTGGATAGTTTTTATTATAACCAGAGAGGAGAAGTGGGCATGTGTTTGGCCGGAGAAAAGGGCAGATTCTGTTTCAGAGAATTAACGATGATCCCCATGGTCATCCCGTTCCTTTAATAATCCTTTACTTCATCAGCTGGAAATCCACCATGGTTCTATATACTCCTCTTTGCGTGGGAACAGGTAACTGCTTGTTCCAAGAAGTATGCCCCAGAGCTTTTCAATTAACCACTACGTTGAAAATTATTTGCAGGTGTTCAGCGTTTCACCATAATTGTGATAACGTTTGTTTGTGCCTCCTGAAACCCAAGAGGGCTGCGACGGACATAACTATGCTGAGGAATAGCTGACTTGGTGTTGCCTATTTTTGTTAGTGGAGACTGACAAGAAGCCATTTTTCTAAGTATCATCCCACCATCATTTCTCCATTGTTTAAAAATACAGGGAAATTTTGCAAGTTAGCATTGTAATTAGTAGCTGGAGGCTATGGTATTTTTATTTTTTTTTTTCCTGTGGGGTCGGTGTGGATGTGTTGGTCATGCCCTCTGTAAGTTCGCTGGTGTGTTTTTATTATCCCCAAAGAGGAGAAGTGGGTATTAGTATGGCAGGTGAAAACTGCGGATCTGTTTCAGAGAATTAAACAGGATCCGCATGGTAATCCTGTTCCTTTAAGAATCCTTTGCTTCATGAGCTGGGAATCCACCATGGCTCTATATACTTCTCTATGAGTGGGCACAGGAAACTGGCTTGTTCCAAGAAGTATGCCTCAGAGCTTTTCAATTAACCAGTATGTTGAAAATCCTTTGCAGGTTTTCAGCGTTTCACCATAATTGTGATAACGTGTATATGTGCCTACAGAAACCAAATATGGCTGCTACGGACATAACTATGCTGAGGCGTAGCTGACTTGGTGTTGCCTATTTTTGTCAGTGGAGACTGACAAGAAGCCATTCTTCTAAGTATCATCCCACCATCATTTCTCCATTGTTTAAAAATGCAGGGAAATTTTGCAAATTGGCATTATGATTAGTAGCTTGACGGTACTTTTTTTTTTCTGGTGTTGGTCAGGATGGGTGTTCAGGCCCTCTGTAAGATCGCTGCTTAGTTTTTATTATCCCCAGAGAAGAGTAATGGGCATGTGTTTGGCAGGTGAAAAGTGGGGATTCTGTTTCAGAGAATTAAACAGGATCCTCATGGTCATCTCATTCCTTTAAGAATCCTTTGCTTCATCAGCTGGGATTCCACCATGTTTCTATATACTCCTCTATGCGTGGGCACAGGTACCTGGCTTGTTCCAAGAAGTATGCCTCAGAGCTTTTCAATTAACCAGTATGTTGAAAATCCTTTGCAGGTTTTCAGCGTTTCATCATAATTGTGATAACGTGTGTATGTGCCTACTGAAACCAAATATGGCTGCTACGGACATAACTATGCCGAGGCGTAGCTGATTTGGTGTTGCCTATTTTTGTCAGTGGAGACTGACAAGAATCCATTCTTCTAAGTATCATCCCACCACCATTTTTCCATTGTTTTAAAATGCAGGGAAATTTTGCAAGTTTGCATTATAATTAGTAGCTGGAGGGTACGGTTTTTCTTTGTGTGTGTGGTCGATGTGGATGGGGGGGTCAGGCCCTCTGTCAGTTCGCCGGTTAGTTTTTATTATCCCCATAGAGGGGAAGAGGGCATGAGTTTGGCAGGTGAAAAGGGCGGATTCTGTTTCAGAGAATTTACGATGATGCCCATGGTCATCCCGTTCCTTTAATAATCCTTTACTTCATCAGCTGGAAACCCACCATGGTTCTATATACTCCTCTTTGCGTGGGAACAGGTAACTGGCTTGTTCCAAGAAGTATGCCGCAGAGCTTTTCAATTAACCACTACGTTGAAAATTATTTGCAGGTGTTCAGCGTTTCACCATAATTGTGATAACGTTTGTTTGTGCCTCCTGAAACCCAAGATGGCTGCCACGAAAATAACGATGCTGAGGCGTAGCTGATTTGGTTTTGCCTATTTTTGTTAGTGGAGACTGACAAGAATCCATTCTTCTAAGTATCATCTCACCATCATTTTTCCATTGTTTAAAAATGCAGGATAATTTTGCAAGTTAGCATTATAATTAGTAGCTGGAGGCTACGGTGTTTTTTTTTTTTTTTTCCTGTGGGGTCGGTGTGGATATGTTGGTCAGGCCCTCTGTCAGTTCGCTGGTTTGTTTTTATTATCCCCAGAGAGGAGAAGTGGGTATTAGTATGGCAGGTGAAAACTGCGGATCTGTTTCAGAGAATTAAACAGGATCCGCATGGTAATCCCGTTCCTTTAAGAATCCTTTGCTTCATGAGCTGGGAATCCACCATGGTTCTATATACTTCTCTCTGCGTGGGCACAGGAAACTGGCATGTTCCAAGAAGTATGCCTCAGAGCTTTTCAATTAACCAGTATGTTGAAAATCCTTTGCAGGTTTTCAGCGTTTCACCATAATTGTGATAACGTGTGTATGTGTCTCCTGAAACCCAATATGGCTGCCAAGGACATAAGTATGCTGAGGCGTAGCTGACTTCGTGTTGCTTATTTTTGTCAGTGGAGACTGACAAGAAGCCATTCTTCTAAGTATCATCCCACCATCATTTCTCCATTGTTTAAAAATGCAGGGAAATTTGGCAAATTGGCATTATGATTAGTAGCTGGACGGTACTTTTTTTTTTGTGGGGTTGGTCAGGATGGGTGTTCAGGCCCTCTGTCAGATCGCTGCTTAGTTTTTATTATCCCCAGAGAAGAGTAATGGGCATGTGTTTGGCAGGTGAAAAGTGCGGATTCTGTTTCAGAGAATTAAACAGGATCCTCATGGTCATCTCATTCCTTTAACAATCCTTTGCTTCATCAGCTGGGATTCCACCATGTTTCTATATACTCCTCTATGCGTGGTCACAGGTACCTGGCTTGTTCCAAGAAGTATGCCGCAGAGCTTTTCAATTAACCACTACGTTGAAAATTATTTGCAGGTTTTCAGCGTTTCACCATAATTGTGATAAAGTTTGTTTGTGCCTCCTGAAACCCAAGAAGGCTGCGTCGGACATAACTATGCTGAGGAGTAGCTGACTTGGTGTTGCCTATTTTTTTTAGTGGAGACAGACAAGAAGCCATTCTTCTAAGTATCATCCCACCACCATTTTTCCATTGTTTAAAAATGCAGGGAAATTTTGCAAGTTAGCATTATAATTAGTAGCTGGAGGGTACGGTTTTTTTTTGTGTGTGGTCGATGTGGATGGGGGGGTCAGGCCCTCTGTCAGTTCGCTGGTTAGTTTTTATTATCCCCAGAGAGAAGAAGTGGGCATGTGTTTGGCAGGTGAAAAGGGCAGATTCTGTTTCAGAGAATTAACGATGATCCCCATGGTCATCCCGTTCCTTTAATAATCCTTACTTCAGCAGCTGGAAATCCACCATGGATCTATATACTCCTCTTTGCGTGGGAACAGGTAACTGGCTTGTTCCAAGAAGTATGCCGCAGAGCTTTTCAATTAACCACTACGTTGAAAATTATTTGCAGGTGTTCAGCGTTTCACCATAATTGTGATAACGTTTGTTTGTGCCTCCTGAAACCCAAGAAGGCTGCGACGGACATAACTATGCTGAGGAATAGCTGACTTGGTGTTGCCTATTTTTGTTAGTGGAGACTGACAAGAAGCCATTCTTCTAAGTATCATCCCACCACCATTTTTCCATTGTTTTAAAATGCAGGGAAATTTTGCAAGTTAGCATTATAATTAGTAGCGGAAGGGTACGGTTTTTTTTTTTGTGTGTGTGGTCGATGTGGATGGGGGGGTCAGGCCCTCTGTCAGTTCGCTGGTTAGTTTTTATTATCCCCAGAGAGGAGAAGTGGGCATGTGTTTAGCAGGTGAAAACGGCGGATTCTGTTTCAGAGAATTAACGATGATCCCCATGGTCATCCCGTTCCTTTAATAATCCTTTACTTCATCAGCTGGAAATCCACCATGGTTCTATATACTCCTCTTTGCGTGGGAACAGGTAAGTGGCTTGTTCCAAGAAGTATGCCGCAGAGCTTTTCAATTAACCACTACGTTGAAAATTATTTGCAGGTGTTCAGCGTTTCACCATAATTGTGATAACGTTTGTTTGTGCCTCCTGAAACCCAAGATGGCTGCCACGAAAATAACGATGCTGAGGCGTACCTGATTTGGTTTTGCCTATTTTTGTTAGTGGAGACTGACAAGAATCCATTCTTCTAAGTATCATCTCACCATCATTTTTCCATTGTTTTAAAATGCAGGAAAATTTTGCAAGTTAGCATTATAATTAGTAGCTGGAGGCTAAGGTGTTTTTTTTTTTTTTTTCCTGTGGGGTCTGTGTGGATGTGTTGGTCAGGCCCTCTGTCAGTTCGCTGGTTTGTTTTTATTATCCCCAGAGAGGAGAAGTGGGTATTAGTATGGCAGGTGAAAACTGCGGATCTGTTTCAGAGAATTAAACAGGATCCGCATGGTAATCCCGTTCCTTTAAGAATCCTTTGCTTCATGAGCTGGGAATCCACCATGGTTCTATATACTTCTCTATGTGTGGGCACAGGAAACTGGCTTGTTCCAAGAAGTATGCCTCAGAGCATTTCAATTAACCAGTATGTTGAAAATCCTTTGCAGGTTTTCAGCGTTTCACCATAATTGTGATAACGTGTGTATGTGCCTACTGAAACCAAATATGGCTGATAAGGACATAACTATGCTGAGGCGTAGCTGACTTGGTGTTGCCTGTTTTTGTCAGTGGAGACTGACAAGAAGCCATTCTTCTAAGTATCATCCCACCATCATTTCTCCATTGTTTAAAAATGCAGGGAAATTTTGCAAATTGGCATTATAATTAGTAGCTGGAGGGTACTTTTTTTTTTGTGGGGTCCGTCAGGATGGGTGTTCAGGCCCACTGTCAGATCGCTGGTTTGTTTTTATTATCCCCAGAGAAGAGTAGTGGGCATGTGTTTGGCAGGTGAAAAGTGCGGATTGTGTTTCAGAGAATTGAACAGGTTCCGCATGGTCATCTCATTCCTTTAAGAATCCTTTGCTTCATCAGCTGGGATTCCGCCATGTTTTTATATACTCCTCTATGCCTGGGCACAGGTACCTGGCTTGTTCCAAGAAGTATGCTGGAGAGTTGTCAAATTAACCAGTACGTTGAAAATTATTTGCAGGTTTTCAGCGTCTCACCATAATTTTGATAACGTTTCTATGTGCCTCCTGAAATCCAAGAAGGCTGCGACGGACATAACTATGCTGAAGAGTAGCTGACTTGGTGTTGCCTATTTTTGTTAGTGGATACTGACAAGAAGCCATTCTTCTAAGTACCATCCCACCATCATTTCTCTATTGTTTAAAAATGCAGGGAAATTTTGCAAATTGGCATTATTATTAGTAGCTGGAGGGTACTTTTTTTTTGTGGGGTCGGTCAGGATGGGTGTTCAGGCCCTCTGTGAGATCGCTGGTTTGTTTTTATTATCCCCAGAGAAGAGTAGTGGGCATGTGTTTTGCAGGTGAAAAGTGCGGATTCTGTTTCAGAGAATTAAACAGGATCCGCATGATCATCTCATTCCTTTAAGAATCCTTTGCTTCATCAGCTGGGATTCCACCATGTTTCTATATACTCCTCTATGCGTGGGCACAGGTACCTGGCTTCTTCCAAGAAGTATGCTGGAGAGTTTTCAAATTAACCAGTACGTTGAAAATTTTTTGCGGGTTTTCAGCGTTTCACCATAATTTTGATAACGTTTGTATGTGCCTCCTGAAACCCAAGAAGGCTGCGACGGACATAACTATGCTGAGGAGTAGCTGACTTGGTGTTGCCTCTTTTTGTTAGTGGAGATTGACAAGAAGCCATTCTTCTAAGTATCATCCCACCACCATTTTTCCATTGTTTTAAAAGGCAGGGAAATTTTGCAAGTTAGCATTATAATTAGTAGCTGGAGGGTACGGTTTTTTTTGTATGTGTGGTCGATGTGGATGGGGGGGTCAGGCCCTCTGTCAGTTCGCTTGTTAGTTTTTTATTATCCCTAGAGAGGACAAGTGGGCATGTGTTTGTGTGGTGAAATGGCGGATTCTGTTTCAGAGAATTAACGATGAACCCCATGGTCATCCCGTTCCATTAATAATCCTTTACTTCATCAGCTGCAAATCCACCATGGTTCTATATACTCCTCTTTGCGTGGGAACAGGTAACTGGCTTGTTCCAAGAAGTATGCCGCAGAGCTTTTCAATTAACCACTACGTTGAAATTTATTTGCAGGTGTTCAGCGTTTCACCATAATTGTGATAACGTTTGTTTGTGCCTCCTGAAATCCAAGATGGCTGCCAGGAACATAACTATGCTGAGGCGTAGCTGACTTGGTTTTGCCTATTTTTGTTAGTGGAGACTGACAAGAATCCATTCTTCTAAGTATCATCTCACCATCATTTTTCCATTGTTTAAAAATGCAGGAAAATTTTGCAAGTTAGCATTATAATTAGTAGCTGGAGGCTACGGTGTTTTTTTTTTTTTTTTCCTGTGGGGTCGGTGTGGATGTGTTGGTCAGGCCCTCTGTCAGTTGGTTGGTTTGTTTTTATTATCCCCAGAGAGGAGAAGTGGGTATTAGTATGGCAGGTGAAAACTGCGGATCTGTTTCAGAGAATTAAACAGGATCCGCATGGTAATCCCGTCCCTTTAAGAATCCTTTGCTTCATGAGCTGGGAATCCACCATTGTTCTATATACTTCTCTATGCCTGGGCACAGGAAATTGGGTTGCTCGAAGAAGTATGCCTCACACCTTTTCAATTAACCAGTATGTTCAAAATCCTTTGCAGCTTTTCAGCGTTTCACCATAATTGAGATAACGTGTGTATGTGCCTACTGAAACCAAATATGGCTGCTACGGACATAACTATGCTGAGGCGTAGCTGACTTGGTGTTGCCTATTTTTGTCAGTGGAGACTGACAAGAAGCCATTCTTCTAAGTATCATCCCACCACCATTTCTCCATTGTTTAAAAATGCAGGGAAATTTTGCAAGTTAGCATTATAATTAGTAGCTGGAGGGTACGGTATTTTTTTTGTGTGTGTGGTCGATGTGGATGGGGGGGTCAGGCCCTCTGTCAGTTCGCTGGTTAGTTTTTATTATCCCCAGAGAGGAGAAATAGGCATGTGTTTGGCAGGTGAAAAGGGCGGTTTCTGTTTCAGAGAATTAACGATGATCCCAATGTCATCCAGTTTCTTTAATAATCCTTTACTTCATCAGCTGGAAATCCACCATGGTTCTATATACTCCTCTTTGCGTGGGAACAGGTAACTGGCTTGTTCCAAGAAGTATGTCGCAGAGCTTTTCTATTAACCAATACGTTGAAAATTATTTGCAGGTGTTCAGCGTTTGACCATAATTGTGACAACGTTTGTTTGTGCCTCCTGAAACCCAAGAAGGCTGCCACGGACATAACTATGCTGAGGAGTAGCTGACTTGGTGTTGCCTATTTTTATTAGTGGAGACTGACAAGAAGCCATTCTTCTAAGTATCATTCCACCACCATTTTTCCATTGTTTTAAAATGCAGGGAAATTTTGCAAGTTAGCATTATAATTAGTAGCTGGAGGGTACGGTTTTTTTTTGTGTGTGGTCGATGTGGATGGGGGGGTCAGGCCCTCTGTCAGTTCGCTGGTTAGTTTTTATTATCCCCAGAGAGGAGAAGTGGGCATGTGTTTGGCAGGTGAAAAGGGCGGATTCTGTTTCAGAGAATTAACGATGATCCCCATGGTCATCCCGATCCTTTAATAATCCTTTACTTCATCAGCTGGAAATCCACCATGGTTCTATATACTCCTCTTTGCGTGGGAACAGGTAACTGGCTTGTTCCAAGAAGTATGCCGCAGAGCTTTTCAATTAACCACTACGTTGAAAATTATTTGCAGGTGTTCAGCGTTTCACCATAATTGTGATAACGTTTGTTTGTGCCTCCTGAAACCCAAGAAGGCTGCGACGGACATACCTATGCTGAGGCGTAGCTGACTTGGTGTTGCCTATTTTTGTTAGTGGATACTGACAAGAATCCATTCTTCTAAGTATCATCTCACCATCATTTTTCCATTGTTTAAAAATGCAGGAAAATTTTGCAAGTTAGCATTATAATTAGTAGCTGGAGGCTACGGTGTTTTGTTTTTTTTTTTTCCTGTGGGGTCGGTGTGGATGTCTTGGTCATGCCGTCTGTCAGTTGGTTGGTTTGCTTTTATTATCCCCAGAGAGGAGAAGTGGGTATAAGTATGGCAGGTGACAACTGCGGATCTGTTTCAGAGAATTAAACAGGATCCGCATGGTAATCCCGTTCCTTTAAGAATCCTTTGCTTCATGAGCTGGGAATCCACCATGGTTCTATATACTTCTCTATGCGTGGGCACAGGAAACTGGCTTCTTCCAAGAAGTATGCCTCAGAGCTTTTCAATTAACCAGTATGTTGAAAATCCTTTGCAGGTTTTCAGCGTTTCACCATAATTGTGATAACGTGTGTATGTGCCTACTGAAACCAAATATGGCTGCTACGGACATAACTATGCCGAGGAATAGCTGACTTGGTGTTGCCTATTTTTGTCAGTGGAGACTGACAAGAAGCCATTCTTCTAAGTATCATCCCACCATCATTTCTCCATTGTTTAAAAATGCAGGGAAATTTTGCAAATTGGCATTATAATTAGTAGCTGGAGGGTACTTTTTTTTTGTGGGGTCGGTCAGGATGGGTGTTCAGGCCCTCTGTCAGATCGCTGGTTTGTTTTTATTATCCCCAGAGAAGAGTAGTGGGCATGTGTTTGGCAGGTGAAAAGTGCGGATTCTGTTTCAGAGAATTAAACAGGATCCGCATGGTCATCTCATTCCTTTAAGAATCCTTTGCTTCATCAGCTGGGATTCCACCATGTTTCTATATACTCCTCTATGCGTGGGCACAGGTACCTGGCTTGTTCCAAGAAGTATGCTGGAGAGTTTTCAAATTAACCAGTACGTTGAAAATTATTTGCAGGTTTTCAGCGTTTCACCATAATTTCCATAACGTTTGTATGTGCCTCCTGAAACCCAAGAAGGCTGCGACGGACATAACTATGCTGAGGAGTAGCTGACTTGGTGTTGCCTATTTTTGTTAGTGGAGACAGACAAGAAGCCATTCTTCTAAGTATCATCCCACCACCATTTTTCCATTGTTTTAAAATGCAGGCAAATTTTGCAAGTTAGCATAATAATTAGTAGCTCGAGGGTACGGTTTTTTTTTTTTTGTGTGGTCGATGTGGATGGGGGTGTCAGGCCCTCTGTCAGTTCGCTGGTTAGTTTTTATTATCCCCAGAGAGGAGAAGTGGGCATGTGTTTGGCAGGTGAAAAGGGCGGATTCTGTTTCAGAGAGTTAACGATGATCCCCATGGTCATCCCGTTCCTTTAATAATCCTTTACTTCATCCGCTGGAAATCCACCATGGTTCTCTATACTCCTCCTTGCGTGGGAACAGGTAACTGGCTTGTTCCAAGAAGTATGCCGCAGAGCTTTTCGATTAACCACTACGTTGAAAATTATTTGCAGGTGTTCAGCGTTTCACCATAATTGTGATAACGTATGTTTGTGCCTTCTGAAACCCAAGAAGGCTGCGACGGACATAACTATGCTGAGGAGTAGCTGACTTGGTGTTGCCTATTTTTGTTAGTGGAGACTGACAAGAAGCCATTCTTCTAAGTATCATCCCACCAAAATTTTTCCATTGTTTTAAAATGCAGGGAAATTTTGCAAGTTAGCATTATAAATAGTAGCTGGAGCGTACAGTTTTTTCTTTGTGTGTGTGGTCGATGTGGATGCGGGGGTCAGGCCCTCTGTCAGTTCGCTGGTTAGTTTTTATTATCCCCAGAGAGGAGTAGTGGGCATGTGTTTGGCAGGTGAAAAGTTCGGATTCTGTTTCAGAGAATGAAACAGGATCCGCATGCTCATCCCGTTCCTTTAGGAAACTTTTGCTTCATCAGCTGGGAATCGACCATGGTTCTATATACTCCTCTATGTGTTGGCACAGGTAACTGGCTTGTTCCAAGAAGTATGCCGCAGAGCTTTTCAATTAAGCAGTACGTTGAAAATTATTTACAGGTTTTCAGCGTTTCACCATAATTCCTATAACGTTTGTATGTGTCTCCTGAAACCCAATAGGGCTGCCAAGGACATAAGTATGCTGAGGCGTAGCTGACTTCATGTTTCCTATTTTTGTTAGTGGAGACTGACAAGAAGCCATTCTTCTAAGTATCATCCCACCACCATTTTTCCATTGTTTTAAAATGCAGGGAAATTTTGCAAGTTAGCATTATAATTAGTAGCTGGAGGGTACTTTTTGTTTTTTTTTTGTGGGGTCAGTGTGGATGGGGGTTCAAGGCCCTCTAGATGTTCGCTGGTTTGTTTTTATTATCCCCAAGGAGGAGAAGTGGGCATGTTGTTGCCAGGTAAAAAGTGCGGATTCTGCTTCAAAGAATTAAACAGGATCTAAATGGTCATCCGCTTCCTTTAAGAATCCTTTGCTTCATCTGCTGGGAAACCACCATGGTTCTATATACTCCCGTATGGGTGGGCACAGGTTACTGGCTTGTTCCAAGAAGTATGCCGCAGAGCTTTTCAAATAAAAAGTACATTGAAAATTATTTTCTGGTTTTCAGCGTTTCATCATAATTGCGGCAACGTTTGTATGTGCCTTGAAACCCAAGATGGATGCCACAGACATAACTATGCTGAGGCGTAGCTGACTTGGTGTTGTCGATTTTTGTTAGTGGAGACTGACAAGAAGCCATTCTTCTAAGTATCATCCCACCACCATTTTTCCATTGTTTTAAAATGCAGGGAAATTTTGCAAGTCAGCATTATAATTAGTAGCTGGAGGCAACGGTGTTTTTTTTTTTTTCCTGTGGGGTCGGTGTGGATGTGTTGGTCAGGCCCTCTGTCAGTTCGCTGGTTAGTTTTTATTATCCCCAGAGAGGAGAAGTGGGCATGTGTTTGGCAGGTGAAAAGTTCGGATTCTGTTTCAGAGAATGAAACAGGATCCGCATACTCATCCCGTTGCTTTAGGAAACTTTGCTTCATCAGCTGGGAATCCACCATGGTTGTATATAGTCCTCTATGTGTGGGCACAGGTAACTGCCTTGTTCCAAGAAGTATGCCGCAGATCTTTTCAATTAAGCAGTACGTTGAAAATTATTTGCAGGTGTTCAGCGTTTCACCATAATTGTGATAACTTTTGTTTGTGCCTCCTGACACCCAAGAAGGCTGCGACGGGCATAACTATGCTGAGGAGTAGCTGACTTGGTGTTGCCTATTTTTCTTATGGAGACTGACAAGAAGCCATTCTTCTAAGTATCATCCCACCACCATTTTTCCATTGTTTTAAAATGCAGGGAAATTTTGCAAGTTAGCATTATAATTAGGAGCTAGAGGGTACGGTTTCTTTGTGTGTGTGGTCGATGTGGATGGGGGGGTCAGGCCCTCTGTCAGTTCGCTGGTTAGTTTTTATTATCCCCAGAGAGGAGAAGTGGGCATGTGTTTGGCAGTTGAAAAGGGCGGATTCTGTTTCAGAGAATTAACGATGATCCCCATGCTCATCCCGTTCCTTTAATAATCCTTTACTTCATCAGCTGGAAATCCACCATGGTTCTATATACTCCTCTTTGCGTGGGAACAGGTAACTGGCTTGTTCCAAGAAGTATGCCGCAGAGCTTTTCAATTAACCACTACCTTGAAAATTATTTGCAGGTGTTCAGCGTTTCACCATAATTGTGATAACGTTTGTTTGTGCCTCCTGAAACCCAAGATGGCTGCCACGAACATAACTATGCTGAGGCGTAGCTGACTTGGTTTTGCCTATTTTTGTTAGTGGAGAATGACAAGAAGCCATTCTTCTAAGTATCATCCCACCACCATTTTTCCATTGTTTAAAAATGCAGGAAAATTTTACAAGTTAGCATTATAATTAGTAGCTGAAGGGTACTTTTTTTTTTTTTTTGTGGGGTCAATGTGGATGGGTTGGTCAGGGCCTCTGTCAATTCACTGGTTTGTTTTTATTATCCCCAGAGAGGAGAAGTGGGTATTAGTATGGCAGGTGAAAAGTGCGGATCTGTTTCAGAGAATTAAACAGGATCTGCATGGTAATCCCGTTCCTTTAAGAATCCTTTGCTTCGTGAGCTGGGAATCCACCATGGTTCTATATACTTCTCTATGCGTGGGCACAGGAAACTGGCTTGTTCCAAGAAGTATGCCTCAGAGCTTTTCAATTAACCAGTATGTTGAAAATCCTTTGCAGGTTTTCAGCGTTTCACCATAATTCTTATAACGTTTGTATGTGTCTCCTGAAACCCAATATGGCTGCCACGAACATAAGTATGCTGAGGCGTAGCTGACTTCCTGTTGCCTATTTTTGTTAGTGGAGACTGACAAGAAGCCATTCTTCTAAGTACCATCCCACCATCATTTCTCCATTGTTTAAAAATGCAGGGAAATTTTGCAAATTGGCATTATAATTAGTAGCTGGAGGGTACTTTTTTTTTGTGGGGTCGGTCAGGATGGGTGTTCAGGCCCTCTGTGAGATCGCTGGTTTGTTTTTATTATCCCCAGAGAAGAGTAGTGGGCATGTGTTTTGCAGGTGAAAAGTGCGGATTCTGTTTCAGAGAATTAAACAGGATCCGCATGGTCATCTCATTCCTTTAAGAATCCTTTGCTTCATCAGCTGGGATTCCACCATGTTTCTATATACTCCTCTTTGCGTGGGAACAGGTAACTGGCTTGTTCCAAGAAGTATGCCTCAGAGATTTTCAATTAACCAGTATGTTGAAAATCCTTTGCAGGTTTTCAGCGTTTCATCATAATTGTGATAACGTGTGTATGTGCCTACTGAAACCAAATATGGCTGCTACGGACATAACTATGCCGAGGCGTAGCTGATTTGGTGTTGCCTATTTTTGTCAGTGGAGACTGACAAGAAGCCATTCTTCTAAGTATCATCCCACCACCATTTTTCCATTGTTTTAAAATGCAGGGAAATTTTCAAGTTAGCATTATAATTAGTAGCTGGAGGGTACCGTTTTTCTTTGTGTGTGTGGTCGATGTGGATGGGGGGGTCAGGCCCTCTGTCAGTTCGCCGGTTAGTTTTTATTATCCCCAGAGAGGGGAAGAGGGCATGAGTTTGGCAGGTGAAAAGGGCGGATTCTGTTTCAGAGAATTAACGATGATCCCCATGGTCATCCCGTTCCTTTAATAATCCTTTACTTCATCAGCTGGAAATCCACCATGGTTCTATATACTCCTCTTTGCGTGGGAACAGGTAACTGGCTTGTTCCAAGAAGTATGCCGGAGAGCTTTTCAATTAACCAGTACATTGAATATTATTTGCAGGTGTTCAGCGTTTGACCATAATTGTGATAACGTTTGTTTGTGCCTCCTGAAACCCAAGAAGGCTGCGACGGTCATAACTATGCTGAGGAGTAGCTGACTTGGTGTTGCCTATTTTTGTTAGTGGAGACTGACAGGAAGCCATTCTTCTAAGTATCATCCCACCACCATTTTTCCATTGTTTTAAAATTCAGGGAAATTTTTCAAGTTAGCATTATAATTAGTAGCTGGAAGGTACGGTTTTTTTTTTTGTGTGTGTGGTGGATGTGGATGAGGGGTTCAGGCCCTCTGTCAGTTCGCTGGTTAGTTTCTTTATCCCCAGAGAGGAGAAGTGGGCATGTGTTTGGCAGGGAAAAGGGCGGATTCTGTTTCAGAGAATTAACGATGATCCCCATGGTCATCCCGTTCCTTTAATAATCCTTTACTTCATCAGCTGGAAATCCACCATGGTTCTATATACTCCTCTTTGCGTGGGAACAGGTAACTGGCTTGTTCCAAGAAGTATGCCTCAGAGCTTTTCAATTAACCAGTATGTTGAAAATCCTTTGCGGGTTTTCAGCGTTTCACCATAATTGTGATAACGTGTGTATGTGTCTACTGAAACCAAATATGGCTGCTACGAACATAACTATGCTGATGCGTAGCTGACTTGGTGTTGCCTATTTTTGTCAGTGGAGACTGACAAGAACCATTCTTCTAAGTATCATCCCACCATCATTTCTCCATTGTTTAAAAATGCAGGGAAATTTTGCAAATTGGCATTATAATCACTAGCTGGAGGGTACTTTTTTTTTTGTGGGGTCGGTCAGGATGGGTGTTCAGGCCCTCTGTCAGATCGCTGGTTTGTTTTTATTATCCCCAGAGAAGAGTAGTGGGCATGTGTTTTGCAGGTGAAAAGTGAGGATTCTGTTTCAGAGAATTAAACAGGATCCGCATGGTCACCTCATTCCTTTGAGAATCCTTTGCTTCATCAGCTGGGATTCCACCATGTTTCTATATACTCCTCTATGTGTGGGCAAAGGTACCTGGCTTGTTCCAAGAAGTATGCTGGAGAGTTTTCAAATTAACCAGTACGTTGAAAATTATTTCCAGGTTTTCAGCATTTCACCATAATTGTGATAACGTTTGTATGTGCCTCCTGAAACCCAAGAAGGCTGCGACGGACATAACTATGCTGAGGAGTAGCTGACTTGGTGTTGCCTATTTTTGTTAGTGGAGACAGACAAGAAGCCATTCTTCTAAGTATCATCCCACCACCATTTTTCCATTGTTTTAAAATGCAGGGAAATTTTGCAAGTTATCAGTATAATTAGTAGCTGGGAGGGTACTTTTTTTATTTTTTGTGGGGTCAGTGTGGATGGGTTGGCCAGGCCATCTGTCAATTCACTGGTTTGTTTTTATTATCCCCAGGGAGGAGAAGTGGGCATGTGTTTGGCAGGTGAAAAGTGCGGATTCTGTTTCAGAGAATTAAACAGGATCTGCATGGTCATCTCATTCCTTTAAGAATACTTTACTTCATCAGCTGGGATTCCACCATGTTTCTATATACTCCTCTATGCGTGGGCACAGGTACCTGGCTTCTTCCAAGAAGTATGCTGGAGACTTTTCAAATTAACCAGTACGTTGAAAATTATTTGCTGGTTTTCAGCGTTTCACCATAATTTTGATAACGTTTGTATGTGCCTCCTGAAACCCAAGAAGGCTGCGACGGACATAACTATGCTGAGGAGTAGCTGACTTGGTGTTGCCTATTTTTGTTAGTGGAGACTGTGAAGAAGCCATTCTTCTAAGTATCATCCCACCACCATTTTTCCATTGTTTTAAAATGCAGGCAAATTTTGCAAGTTAGCATTATAATTAGTAGCTGGATGGTACGGATTTTTTTGTGTGTGTGGTCGATGTGGATGGGGGGGTCAGGCATTCTGTCAGTTTGCTGGTTAGTTTTTATTATCCCCAGAGAGGAGAAGTGGGCATGTTTTTGGCAGGTGAAAAGGCGGATTCTGTTTCAGAGAATTATCGATGATCCCCATGGTCATCCAGTTCCTTTAATAATCCTTTACTTCATCAGCTGGAAATCTACCATGGTTGTATATACTCCTCTTTGCGTGGGAACAGGTAACTGGCTTGTTCCAAGAAGTATGCCGCAGAGCTTTTCAATTAACCACTACGTTGAAAATTATTAGCACGTGTTCAGCGTTTCACCATAATTGTCATAACGTTTGTATGTGCCTCCTGAAACCCAAGGTGGCTGCCACGAACATAACGATGCTGAGGAGTAGCTGACTTGGTTTTGCCTATTTTTGTTAGTGGAGACTGACAAGAAGCCATTCTTCTAAGTATCATCTCACCCTCATTTTTCCATTGTTTAAAAATGCAGGAAAATTTTGCAAGTTAGCATTATAATTAGTAGCTGGAGGCTACGGTGTTTTTTTTTTTTTTCCTGTGGGGTCGGTGTGGATGTGTTGGTCAGGCACTCTGTCAGTTCGCTGGTTTGTTTTTATTATCCTCAGAGAGGAGAAGTGGGTATTAGTATGGCAGGTGAAAACTGCGGATCTGTTTCAGAGAATTAAACAGGATCCACATGGTAATCCCGTTCCTTTAAGAATCCTTTGCTTCATGAGCTGGGAATCCACCATGGTTCTATATACTTCTCTATGCGTGGGCACAGGAAACTGGCTTGTTCCAAGAAGTATGCCTCAGAGCTTTTCAATTAACCAGTATGTTGAAAATCCTTTGCAGGTTTTCAGCGTTTCACCATAATTGTGATAACGTGTGTATGTGCCTACTGAAACCAAATATGGCTGCTACGGCATAACTATGCTGAGGCGTAGCTGACTTGGTGTTGCCTATTTTTCTCAGTGGAGACTGACAAGAAGCCATTCTTCTAAGTATCATCCCACCATCATTTCTCCATTGTTTAAAAATGCAGGGAAATTTTGCAAATTGGCATTATAATTAGTAGCTGGAGGGTACTTTTTTTTTTTGTGGGGTCGGTCAGGATGGGTGTTCAGGCCCTCTGTCAGATCGCTGGTTTGTTTTTATTATCCCCAGAGAAGAGTAGTGGGCATGTGTTTGGCAGGTGAAAAGTGCGGATTCTGTTTCAGAGAATTAAACAGGATCCGCATGGTCATCTCATTCCTTTAAGAATCCTTTGCTTCATCAGCTTTGATTCCACCATGTTTCTATATACTCCTCCATGCGTGGGCACAGGTACCTGGCTTGTTCCAAGAAGTATGCCGCAGAGCTTTTCAATTAACCACTACGTTGAAAATTATTTGCAGGTTTTCAGCGTTTCACCATAATTTTGATAACGTTTGTATGTGCCTCCTGAAACCCAAGAAGGCTGCGACGGACATAACTATGCTGAGGAGTAGCTGACTTGGTGTTGCCTATTTTTGTTAGTGGAGACAGACAAGAAGCCATTCTTCTAAGTATCATCCCACCACCATTTTTCCATTGTTTTAAAATGCAGGGAAATTTTGCAAGTTAGCAATATAATTAGTAGCTGGAGGGTACGGTTTTTTTTTTGTGTGTGGTCGATGTGGATGGGGGGGTCAGGCCCTCTGTCAGTTCGCTGGTTAGTTTTTATTATCCCCAGAGAGGAGAAGTGGGCATGTGTTTGGCAGGTGAAAAGGGCCGATTGTGTTTCAGATAATTAACGATGATCCCCATGGTCATCCCGTTCCTTTAATAATCTTTACTTGATCAGCTGGAAATCCACCATGGTTCTATATACTCCTCTTTGCGTGGGAACAGGTAACTGGCTTGTTCCAAGAAGTATGCCGCAGAGCTTTTCAATTGACCACTACGTTGAAAATTATTTGCAGGTTTTCAGCGTTTCACCATAATTGTGATAACGTTTGTTTGTGCCTCCTGAAACCCAAGAAGGCTGCGACAGAGATAACTATGCTGAGGAGTAGCTGACTTGGTGTTGCCTATTTTTGTTAGTGGAGACTGACAAGAAGCCATTCTTCTAAGTATCATCCCACCACCATTTTTAGATTGTTTTAAAATGCAGGGAAATTTTGCAAGTTAGCATTATAATTAGTAGCTGGAGGGTACCGTTTTTTTTTGGTGTGTGGTCGATGTGGATGGGCGGGTCAGGCCCTCTGTCAGTTCGCTGCTTTGTTTTTATTATCCCCAGAGAGGAGAAGTGGGCATGTGTTTGGCAGGTGAAAATGGCGGATTCTGTTTCAGAGAATTATCGATGATCCCCATGGTCATCCCGTTCCTTTAATAATCCTTTACTTCATCAGCTGGAAATCCACCATGGTTCTATATACTCCTCTTTGGGTGGGAACAGGTAACTGGCTTGTTCCAAGAAGTATGCCGCAGAGCTTTTCAATTAACCACTACGTTGAAAATTATTTGCAGGTGTTCAGCGTTTCATCATAATTGTGATAAAGTTTGTTTGTACCTCCTGAAACCGAAGAAGACTGCGACGGACATAACTATGCTGAGGAGTAGCTGACTTGGTGTTGCCTATTTTTGTTAGTGGAGACTGTCAAGAAGCCATTCTTCTAAGTATCATCCCACCACCATTTTTCCATTGTTTTAAAATGCAGGGAAATTTTGCAAGTTAGCATTATAATTAGTAGCTGGATGGTACGGATTTTTTTGTGTGTGTGGTCGATGTGTATGGGGGGGTCAGGCCCTCTGTCAGTTCGCTGGTTAGTTTTTATTATCCCCAGAGAGGAGAAGTGGGCATGTTTTTGGCAGGTGAAAAGGGCGGATTCTGTTTCAGAGAATTAACGATGATCCCCATGGTCATCCCGTTCCTTTAATAACCCTTTACTTCATCAGTTGGAAATCCACCATGGTTCTATATACTCCTCTTTGCGTGGGAACAGGTAACTGGCTTGTTCCAAGAAGTATGCCGCAGAGCTTTTCAATTAACCACTACGTTGAAAATTATTTGCAGGTGTTCAGCGTTTCACCATAATTGTGATAACGTTTGTTTGTGCCTCCTGAAACCCAAGGTGGCTGCCATGAACATAACGATGCTGAGGAGTAGCTGACTTGGTTTTGCCTATTTTTGTTAGTGGAGACTGACAAGAATCCATTCTTCTAAGTATCATCTCACCCTCATTTTTCCATTGTTTAAAAATGCAGGAAAATTTTGTAAGTTAGCATTATAATTAGTAGTGGAGGCTACGGTGTTTTTTTTTTTTTCCTGTGGGGTCGGTGTGGATGTGTTGAAACCCACGGGCCCATACCCAGAGTATGATAGAGTGGGTTCCCGGGTACAATCCCAGCCCCCTAAACTCCCCCCGCCCGCCTAATGAAGACAGGGCCCGTGCGCTAAGCATAAACAATACCTTTAACAGATAACCCTAACCCTGAACATAACACCCAACCCTGTTCCTATTTCTCCCGTTAACACGTAAACCTCACCGTGCGCCTAACTTTAACCTCTTATCCTAACGTTAATACATAACCCATTTCCTGAGAACAACCCCTATCCTATAATTCTAACCCTATATCCTAGTCATCACTGTGACACCTAATCCCTAACCCTAATTCTAAACCGCTAACCCTAACCGTAACCCTACCTAAAACCCTAACACTGACAGTAACCCTTACTTCTAACCCCAACGCTATGCCTAACAAAAACCCTAACCCTTTACCCTAACCCTTCACCCTAACCCCTAAGCCTTACCCTAACCCTTAACCCTAATCCTAATCCTAACCATTAAACCTAACCCTAGCTCTTAAAGCTAAGCCTAAACCTTACCCTCACGACTGGACCTAACCCTGACACTAACCTAACACCTAACCCTAACCAGAACCCCTAAAGCTAACCCTGAACCCTATCCCTAACCCTAGCAGTAAACGTTAACCCTAAACCTAAGCCCAACCCGTAACCCTAATCCTATCCTTTTACCCTAAACTAACCCCTAAAACTAACCCCTATACCTCACCCTAACTATAACCCCAATCCTAATTCTAACCATACCCCTTCATAAAACACTAACTCCTAACCGCTAACCCTAACACTAACCAAAAACCCTAATCACTAATCCCTAACCCTAACGCTTAACCTTTACCCTAACCGTTAACCCTCACCTTAAATCTTAACACTGACCCTAATCTGAACCTTTAACTCTAAGCCTAACCCTTAACCCTACAGTAAGGAAGACCCTTAATGCTAATGGGATCCCTTATCCCTAACCCTAACACTACAGCTAAAAATAACCCTAACCTTTGATCCTTAAACCTAACCCCTAACACTTACTTTAACCCCAAACCCTAACCCTAATCCTAAGCATTAAACCTAACCCTATCTCTTAACCCTAACGCTAGCCCTTACCCTAACGCCTAGATCTAACCCTAAATCTAACCTACCGTCTAATCCTAACCTTAAGCCCTAATGCTAACTCTAACACTGAACCCTAAACCTACCCGTAACCCTTACACTAACCCTATCCGTGAACCTTAACCCTGACCCTAACAATTACCCGCACCCAAGCATTTAACCCTGACCCTACCCCTAATCCTTAATGATAACCCTTACAGTAAACCCTAACCCTAAGCCCAACACTTAACCCTAATCCTATCCCTTAACCCTAACCCTAATGCTCACCCCTAATCGTAACCCTAATCGTGACCAGTAAACCTAACCCTAATCCCTAACACAAACCATAGCACATAACTCTAAACCTAAAACTAACCCTAACCCTAACCCTAACCCTTAACCCTAACTCTTAATCTTAACCCTAAGCGTTAACTCTCACGCTAACCTTTAATCCTAACCCTAATCCTAATCTTCAACCCTAAACCTAACACTTAACCCTAACCCTGTACCTAACCCTAACCCCTCATCTTAACCCTAACCGTAAACCTGAACGCGAAACCAAAGTGTAACCGTTAAACCTAAGAGTAACCTTTAACCCTAACCCTAATCCCTAACCCTAAGCCCTCACCCTAACACTAAACTTCATCCTTAACCCTAACCATAATCCTAACCCTAAATCTAATTCTCAGACTTCTTGCTTTCTTAGAGTTTAGAAAGCCTGCAATCCTCCCATGCCATGCGTGAAAGGAGGCTCTACCACTGTGTCCTGCATGAAACCCAGGGCCCATACCCAGAGTATGATAGAGTGGGTTCCCGGGTACAATCCCAGCCCCCTAAACTCCCCCCGCCCGCCTAATGCAGACAGGGCCCGTGCGCTAAGCATAAACAATACCTTGAACAGATAACCCTAACCCTGAACATAACACCCAACCCTGTTCCTATTTCTCCCCTTAACACGTAAACCTCACCGTGCCCCTAACTTTAACCTCTTATCCTAACGTTAATGCATAACCCATTTCCTGAGAACAACCCCTATCCCATAATTCTAACCCTATCTCCTAGTCATCACTGTGACACCTAATCCCTAACCCTAATTCTAAACCGCTAACCCAAACCGTAACCGTACCTACAACCCTAACACTGACAGTAACCCTTACTTCTAACCCCAACGCTATGCCTAACAAAAACCCTAACCCTTGACCCTAACACTTCACCCTAACCCCTAGGCCTTACCCCAACCCTTAACCCTAATCCTAATGCTAACCATTAAACCTAACCCTAGCTCTTAAAGCTAGCCCTAAACCTTACCCTCACGACTAGACCTAACCCGGACACTAACCTAACACCTAAACCTAACCAGAACCCCTAAAGCTAACCCTGAACCCTATCCATAACTCTAGCAGTAAACTTTAACCCTAAACCTAAGCCCAACCCGTAACCCTAATCCTATCCTTTTACCCTAAAACTAACCCCTAAACCTAACCCCTATAACTCACCCTAACTCTAACCCCAATCCTAATTCTAACCATACCGCTTCATAAAACACTAACTCCTAACCGCTAACCCTAACACTAACCAAAAACCCTAATCACTAATCCCTAACCCTAATGCTTAACCTTTACCCTAACCGTTAACCCTCACCCTAAATCTTAACACTGACCCTAACCTTAAGCTTTAACTCTAAGCCTAACCCTTAACCCTACAGTAAGGAAGACCCTTAAGGCTAATGGGATCCCTTATCCCTAACCCTAACACTACAGCTAAAAATAACCCTAACCTTTGATCCTTAAACCTAACCCCGAACACTTACTTTAACCCCAAACCCTAACCCTAATCCTAAGCATTAAACCTAACCCTATCTCTTAACCCTAACGCGAGCCCTTACCCTAACGCGTAGATCTAACCCTAAATCTAACCTACCGCCTAATCCTAACCTTAAGCCCTAATGGTAACTCTAAACCTGAACCCTAAACCTACCCGTAACCCTTACACTAACCCTATCCGTGAACCTTAACCCTGACCCTAACCATTACCCGCACCCAAGCATTTAACCCTGACCCTACCCCTAATCCTTAATGATAACCCTAACACTAAACCCTAACCCTAAGCTCAGCAATTAACCCTAATCCTATCCCTTAACACTAACCATAACCCTAATGCTAACCCCTAAACGTAACCCTAACCGTGACCAGTAAACCTAACCCTAACCTCTAACACAAACCATAGCACATAACTCTAACCCTAAAACTAACCCTAACCCTAACCCTAACCCTAAACCCTAACTCTTAACCTTAACCCTAAGCGTTAACTCTCACGCTAACCTTTAATCCTAACCCTAATCCTAATCGTCAAACCTAAACCTAACACTTAACCCTAACCCTGTACCTAACCCTAACCCCTCATCTTAACCCTAACCGTAAACCTCAACCCTAAACCAAAGTGTAACCGTTAAACCTAAGAGTAACCTTTAACCCTAACCCTAAGCCCTAACTCTAAGCCCTCACCCTAACACTAAACTTCATCCTTAACCCTAACCATAATCCTAACCCTAAATCTAATTCTCAGACTTCTTGCTTTCTTAGAGTTTAGAAAGCCTGCAATCCTCCCATGCCATGTGTGAAAGGAGGCTCTACCACTGTGTCCTGCATGAAACCCACTGGCCCATACCCAGAGTATGATAGAGTGGGTTGCCGGGTACAATCCCAGCCCCCGAATCTCCCCCCGCCCGCCTAATGCAGACAGGGCCCGTGCGCTAAGCATAAACAATACCTTTAACAGATAACCCTAACCCTGAACATAACACCCAACCCTGTTCCTATTTCTCCCCTTAACACGTAAACTTCACCGTGCCCTAACTTTAAACTCTTATCCTAAGGTTAATGGATAACCCATTTCCTGAGAACAACCCCTATCCCATAATTATAACCCTATATCCTAGTCATCACTGTGACACCTAATCGCTAACCCTAAATCTAAACCGCAAACCCTAACTGTAACCCTACCGACAACCCTAACACTGACAGTAAACCTTACTTCTAACCGCAATGCTATGCCTAACAAAAACCCTAACTCTTCACCCTAACCCCTAAGCCTTACGCTAACCCTTAATCCTAATCCTAACCATTAAACCTAACCCTAGCTCTTAAAGCTAACCCTAAACCTTACCCTCACGACTAGACCTAACCCGGACACTAACCTAACACCAAACCCTAACCAGAACCCCTAAAGCTAACCCTGAACCCTATCCCTAACCCTAGCAGTAAACTTTAACCCTAAACCTAAGCCCAACCCGTAACCCTAATCTTATCCTTTTACCCTAAAACTAACCCCTAAACCTAACCCCTATACCTCACCCTAACTCTAACCCCAATCCTTATTCTAACCATACCCCTTCATAAAACACTAACTCCTAACCGCTAACCCTAACACTAACCAAAAACCCTAATCACTAATCCCTAACCCTAACGCTTAACCTTTACCCTAACCGTTAACCCTCACCCTAAATCTTAACACTGACCCTAACCTTCACCTTTAACTCTAAGCCTAACCCTTAACCCTAAAGTAAGGAAGACCCTTAATGCTAATGGGATCCCTTATCCCTAACCCTAACACTACAGCTAAAAATAACCCTAACCTTTGATCCTTAAACCTAACCCCTAACACTTACTTTAACCCCAAACCCTAACCCTAATCCTAAGCATTAAACCTAACCCTATCTCTTAACCCTAACGCTAGCCCTTACCCTAACGCCTAGATCTAACCCTAAATCTAACCTACCGTCTAATCCTAACCTTAAGCCCTAATGCTAACTCTAACACTGAACCCTAAACCTACCCGTAACCCTTACACTAACCCTATCCGTGACCCTTAACCCTGACCCTAATCATTACCCGCACCCAAGCATTTAACCCTGACCCTACCCCTAATCCTTAATGATAACCCTAACACTAAACCCTAACCCTAAGCTCAACAATTAACCCTAAACCTATCCCTTAACACTAACCATAACCCTAATGCTAACCCCTAAACGTAACCCTAACCGTCACCAGTAAACCTAATCCTAACCTCTAACACAAACCATAGCACATAACTCTAACCCTAAAACTAACCCTAACCCTAACCCTAACCCTAAACCCTAACTCTTAACCTTAACCCTAAGCGTTAACTCTCACGCTAACCTTTAATCCTAACCCTAATCCTAATCTTCAAACCTAAACCTAACACTTAACCCTAACCCTGTACCTAACCCTAACCCCTCATCTTAACCCTAACCGTAAACCTCAACCCTAAACCAAAGTGTAACCGTTAAACCTAAGAGTAACCTTTAACCCTAACCCTAAGCCCTTACTCTAAGCCCTCACCCTAACACTAAACTTCATCCTTAACCCTAACCATAATCCTAACCCTAAATCTAATTCTCAGACTTCTTGCTTTCTTAGAGTTTAGAAAGCCTGCAATCCTCCCATGCCATGTGTGAAAGGAGGCTCTACCACTGTGTCCTGCATGAAACCCACTGGCCCATACCCAGAGTATGATAGAGTGGGTTCCCGGGTACAATCCCAGCCCCCGAATCTCCCCCCGCCCGCCTAATGCAGACAGGGCCCGTGCGCTAAGCATGAACAATACCTTTAACAGATAACCCTAACCCTGAACATAACACCCAACCCTGTTCCTATTTCTCCCCTTAACACGTAAACCTCACCGTGCCCTAACTTTAAACTCTTATCCTAAGGTTAATGGATAACCCATTTCCTGAGAACAACCCCTATCCCATAATTATAACCCTATATCCTAGTCATCACTGTGACACCTAATCGCTAACCCTAATTCTAAACCGCTAACCCTAACTGTAACCCTACCGACAACCCTAACACTGACAGTAAACCTTACTTCTAACCGCAACGCTATGCCTAACAAAAACCCTAACTCTTCACCCTAACCCCTAAGCCTTACGCTAACCCTTAATCCTAATCCTAACCATTAAACCTAACCCTAGCTCTTAAAGCTAACCCTAAACCTTACCCTCACGACTAGACCTAACCCTGACACTAACCTAACACCTAACCCTAACCAGAACCCCTAAAGCTAAGCCTGAACCCTATCCCTAACCCTAGCAGTAAACTTTAACCCTAAACCTAAGCCCAACCCGTAACCCTAATCTTATCCTTTTACCCTAAAACTAACCCCTAAACCTAACCCCTATACCTCACCCTAACTCTAACCCCAATCCTTATTCTAACCATACCCCTTCATAAAACACTAACTCCTAACCGCTAACCCTAACACTAACCAAAAACCCTAATCACTAATCCCTAACCCTAACGCTTAACCTTTACCCTAACCGTTAACCCTCACCCTAAATCTTAACACTGACCCTAACCTTCACCTTTAACTCTAAGCCTAACCCTTAACCCTAAACTAAGGAAGACCCTTAATGCTAATGGGATCCCTTATCCCTAACCCTAACACTACAGCTAAAAATAACCCTAACCTTTGATCCTTAAACCTAACCCCTAACACTTACTTTAACCCCAAACCCTAACCCTAATCCTAAGCATTAAACCTAACCCTATCTCTTAACCCTAACGCTAGCCCTTACCCTAACGCGTAGATCTAACCTACCGCCTAATCCTAACCTTAAGCCCTAATGCTAACTCTAACCCTGAACCATAAACCTACCTGTAACCCTTAACACTAACCCTATCCGTGAACCTTAACCCTGACCCTAACCATTACCCGCACCCAATCATTTAACCTTGACCGTAACCCTAATCCTTAATGATAACCCTAACACTAAACCCTAACCCTAAGCCCAACACTTATCCCTAATCCTATCCCTTAACCCTAACCCTAACCCTAATGCTAACCCCTAAACGTAACCCTAACCGTCACCAGTAAACCTAACCCTAACCTCTAACACAAACCATAGCACATAACTCTAACCCTAAAACTAACGCTAACCCTAACCCTAACCCTAAACCCTAACTCTTAACCTTAACCCTAAGCGTTAACTCTCACGCTAACCTTTAATCCTAACCCTAATCCTAATCTTCAACCCTAAACCTAACACTTAACCCTAACCCTGTACCTAACCGTAACCCCTCATCTTAACCCTAACCGTAAACCTCAACCCTAAACCAAAGTGTAACCGTTAAACCTAAGAGTAACCTTTAACCCTAACCCTAATCCCTAACCCTAAGCCCTCACCCTTACACTAAACTTCATCCTTAACCCTAACCATAATCCTAACCCTAAATCTAATTCTCAGACTTCTTGCTTTCTTAGAGTTTAGAAAGCCTGCAATCCTCCCATGCCATGTGTGAAAGGAGGCTCTACCACTGTGTCCTGCATGAAACCCAC